>NC_134477.1:28902602-28962003 GCF_964194025.1 Convolutriloba macropyga
CTAGTACCTTCTTTCCATTTCCCTTCTTGCGTGATTTAACGATGCTTGTTTTGTTTGATTTTTTTTCAGAGTTATTTCAATTGTGAACTTTCAGAAATTAAGTTTTGTTGCTAAACTGAAAACCGATCGTAGGAGAAGACTGTTCATAGCGCGTGTAGGTTGCTGTCCAAAAGTGTCATCTTGGATATCGCCGTTTCGAGCCCATCCCTCTGAAGGTTTTGCATCATAAAATTTTCTCTAGTCTTTACCCCCTTCTAAATTGATTGCCTCGCCAGGCGTTCGAGAGCCATTCTTCTGAGGTCAGTCGGTTTATGTTTTGTGGGAGCCATCAGTAGTAATAGTTAAGCAAGAGTGGGGGGTAAAAAGACGTACATATGTATAAAGATTACGTATAGCCCATTTTCCCTCGCAAAGACATACCTCACAGCATGATACCCACGCTGTTCACACGAGGGGGATTAGCAAGATAATCCCTTAATAATAAATTAGTAAGTTCATTTACCCTTTCCAAGAGTGCAATTTACTAATGTCAGTTTCCAAAGACGTAGCTCACAGCATGGCACCCAAGCTGTTCACACGAAGGGGATTAACAAGATAGTGCTTTAACATCAATTTGGTAAGGTCATTGACGCCCTACCAAATTACACTTTAATAATGTGAATTTCCAAACACGTACCTCACAGCATGACACCCAAGCTGTTCACAAGAACGGGATTAACAAGATAGTACCTTAACATCTAATCAATAAGGTCATTGACCCCCTACCAAATTACACTTTAATAAAGTAAATTTCCAAACACGTACCTCACAGCATGACACCCAAGCTGTTCACAAGAACGGGATTAACAAGATAGTACCTTAACATCTAATCAATAAGGTCATTGACCCCCTACCAAATTACACTTTAATAAAGTAAATTTCCAAAGACGTACCTCAAAGCATGATACCCAAGCTGTTCACACGAAGGGGTTTAGCTAGGCAATGTTTTAATATTAAATTAGATAGCATGAATCATTTACAGTTATGTACGTCTTACGTGATTTTCAAAACTGTACCTCACAGGATGATACCCAAGCTGTTCACACGAAAGGGATTAGCGAGATAATTCCTCATTAACAAATTAGTTTGGATTACTCATACATTCACCCTTACTCCTATTCATTATTTCAAAACAACTTCTAAAAATCAGTTGATCAAAATTCCAGTTTATTTTGTTTTTTTAATTTATTTTCAGATAGACTTTGTTTCCTTCTCCTTGTTGCCAGTTTCAAGTTGAACAATTTGTGTTGAAGCGGGTAAGCACAAAAAGTAAACTGATTGAAGTCTTCCTTTGTTCCTGTATTTAAACTAAACCATTTTAGCCGACCAATTTTTACCCCAATAGCAGATAACGCAACACTTCACTTCGCTTGCAAATCCAAACATAGACTGGCAAGTTTGCTTTTATTAAAGCCTGTTTTTGGGATATAAGAATGAATACCCAATTACTGGTTAAAAAAACCTTTAATGATCAAAAAATTTTCACGTGACTAGACAATTAGTCACTATATTATCATCACAATTACTAACATCACAATTACATTATGGCACATAACATTAACGTCATAGTGTCGTTATAATAACGTCATAGTGTCGTCATAATAACGTCACAATTACGTCATAATAACGTCACAATTGCGTCATAGTGTCATCACAATTACGTCATAGTGTCGTCACAATTACGTCATAGTGTCGTCATAATTACGTCATAATAACGTCACAATTACATCATCCTGTCGTCACAATCACGTCCGTGTCGTCACAATTTTGTCATAGTGTCGTCACAATTACGTCATAGTGTCGTCATAATTACGTCATAACAACGTCACAATTACATCATTCTGTCGTCACAATCACGTCAGTGTCGTCACAATTACGTCATAGTGTCGTCATATTTACGTCATAATAACGTCACAATTACGCCATTTTGTCGTCACAATTACGTCATATTTATTAAAGGACATTTCATTTCCGTTTCCATTTCATTTTTCTGATTTACATAATTGAGTGCAGTTGAGTATAATAATCATTAAAACTTCTGAAAAACATTTTATTTCATCGCAACTTTCATTTTAACAGTTTTTTTCTCTCCTCCTTTCTCACTTCTAATCTTACAATTTAATTTTTTTTTCAGAGATGCCTCGAAAGTCGGACCAAACAGAACTTTGCAGTTCTTGCGGTAAGATTATTTTGAAATTCAATATGAGCAGACATCAGAAGCTTCATGCAAAAAGATGTTCACAATGCTCCCAGTCATTTCCGGACGACGAGAAACTGCAGCGTCACATTGCTTCTAAACATGCACCGTCTATCATTCAAAAGAAGAAGTTATTGTGTGGCAGCTGCAATTCAACTTTCTCCACATATCAACTACTTCATCATAAACGAAACAATCACCAGCATTCTGTTCCAGTGGCTTACGATGATGTTGACTTATCTATCTATGGAGACTCTCCCGCTCTTCATAGTGAACTTCAAACGGTTCAACACTTTCTCCGAGACTCGGTTCTTGAATTGTCCATAAAGAAAGTTCACAACTTCAATATAATGGAGATCAACCATGAAACAGTGATCGGCAAATTGCATTGTGTTTACAACGAGTTACCCAGTTCAGCAAAAATCAATATTTCATTTGGATTCGTGCTGCAGAGTGTGCAAAATCCTGAAGGATTTCGCTACTACTACGCAGCAGATAACAACCCCGTATTCTTAAATCCCATGGTTCTCTCTGATGACTCAGATCTCAATTATATCAAATCAAAGCTGAGAGAAGATGAAATTTTACCAAATCTAATTAATCAACGTCCAGACACAAAGTGGAAGTTTTAATGCGTTACAAATGTCACTTTCTCTGTATTTCTCCTCAATGGTGTTCCGCTAGGATGCATAGAACAATCATTTCCATCATCATTACTGAGGAATCGAATGGTTAAATGTTTTGTGTCTGACTGTGAAAAAAGACCTCACCAGGACAACTTGTGTATGTTCCGTGCACTGGCCTATGAACTACATGGCAACAATGAGCTACAACAAAATACAATGGAATTGATGCAAATGTTTCTCTCAGCGACAAGGAGAGATGACGAAACCTTTCCAGGAATTCATGAAAACGATATTCCTGTTCTTGAGGCTCAAGTTGACAGAAATATTCAAATTTACTCAATATTTTTTGAGGAACAAGCTGAAATGTTTGCTGAACTTACTCGTCCTTCCTCGATGAAACGCATAAAGACAACTTTGTTACTGAGATTTGAAAATCACATTAGTTGAACAGCAGACATCAACAAGTTCCTCAAAAAGTACCGGTGTTACATATGCGATCACTTTTTCGATAGATCAAATAATTTGGAAGTCCACATGAGGAATTGCTCAGTGATAACAAAACACCACTATCCCTCAGGTGCCTATCAGCTATCAGAAACTATTTTCGAGCACTTGGAAGATGTAAATATTAATGTTCCGCAGGAGCTGAGATTGTTTTCTAATCGTATCGTATTCGATTCCGAGTCAATAACAGTCCCCGACAATACACTCAGAAACACAGAATTGACTTCGTGGATAGGAAAACGTTCCCATTATTGTGTCAATATCTTCGAATCTGCTCTCCGAGAGAATTTTTATTTGCAACGAAGATCCGCTTCAACTAATCCGTGATTTTGTATCCAGCTTGACTAATATAGCAGAAAAGAGCACACTTCTAATGAAGGAAAAACTCAATGATTTCGTGCTGGAATTGGAAGAAAAATATTGAACTGTTCGACAATGGGTTCCAGTGAAAGACAAGCCGGTACACACCGGAGCGGAAGACTTAATTGACAACGAGGCGGAACCTGACGGCGAGGAAGACGAAGACCTTAAAATTCAGAGACTGAGATGCGAGCTCAAGATGTTATCAAAATTGAGAAGATTTTGAGAACTATTACAGCACCATTCCTGTGTTTGGGTTCAACAGTTTGAGGTACGATTTGAACTTAATCAAAGAGTATCTTCTGCACCACCTAATAGAAAAAACTTTGTTCCTAAAGTGATTCGAATGGGAAATAAATATATTGGCTTGAATTTTCTTGGTCTACAGTTTCTGGACATTTTAAACTTCCTGGGAGGAGCGACTTCCTAAAAGCCTATAGAGCGAGTGAAGAAAAAGGTTTTACCCCTATGAACGGTTCGACAATATTGAGAAGTTGAATGTATCCCAACTGCCGCCAATCGACAGCTTTTGGAGCAAGTTGAAGAACCACAACGTTCTTTCGGTCGAGTACGATAAGTTCGTGCAATTGAAAAACGGTGGAATGGAACAAGATGAAATTTTGAAGAAGTTGAGACTCAAGAAAGTTCCACAAAAATTGCCGAAGAAAATTACTTGGAGCTCTAAAATATATGAGAAAGAGAAGGCATGCAGACGTTTAGCGACTTCCTCATGTGGTACAATAACAAAGATGTCGAACCTACACTTGAGGCTATGAACAAAATGATCAGTTTTTACCACTCAAGACAAGTAGACATGTTGAAGTTGGGCTACACTCTTCCCAACTTGGCAAACAGGTTCCTTCATTCGTCAACAGATGCAGCTTTCTTTCCGCTTTGTGAGAAAGATAAAGACTATGATAATTACATTCGGAAATGGTTGACTGGGGGACCCTCAATTATTTTTACAAGGTATGCAAGATTTGGTGAAACAGAGATCCGCGAGTCAGAAAACGTTTGCAAGTCAATTGTCGGAATAGATGCCAGTCAACTGTACCCTTTTTCCATGACAAGAGATGCCAACAGGACCATATACTAAGTGGGAGTACAGTGAAGAGACTGCAAAATTCCATCCAAACAGGAACTGGAGAAGTTACTTTGAACAGCAGGTCATGGACTACTTCCAACAGGTTCACCCCAATTGTAAAATACAAACCCAGTTCACACACAAGAAACAAAACAAGCTCGATTGAAGCAAAGAGAACGTGACAATGATAGAAGAGAGTACCTGACAGGATTGGTGTTAAATGTTGAAGAGATCTGGGAGTGTCAATGTAAGAAATGGCGGACAGACACAAATGGGGTTAAAGACTTTCTAAGTCAAATTATCCGTTCCAACCATCAATGTCCAGCAACTCGCTCATTGAGAAAATCAAACGTGGAGAACTGTTTGGTGTAGTCGATTGCAGTCTTGAAGTTCCTGAGGAAATGTATCCTTACTTTGAAGACTTTCCTCCAATTTTCAAGAATTGTGAAGTTGGACGAGATGACGTTGGAGAGCACATGAAAGAGATTGCAGAACGCAACAAATTGCTACCCAGACCCAGAAAAATGCTTATTTCCAGTTTCAAGCTTGAACGAGGACCCGTTACCACACCATTTTTGTTATTTTATCTGGAAAAAGGTGTTATCCTAAAAGACGTTTTCTGGTTTCTCCATTACACTCCCCGGCGCTGCTTTGAGACATTTGTTCAGAATGTTATTGATGCCCACCGCCAAGGAGACCAGATTAAGGAGTCAATAGTCGTCACTCACAGAGAAATCTGATCAACTCTTTAGGACAATGTAGAAGGAAAACTGGTTGAAATTTCTTGCTGAGATTCCGAAAGAGCTTCATAGTATAATAGTTCTGTGCGTTTATCATTAATATCACTTATACGAGCACGACTGTTCGGTGCAAAGAATTCTGAGGGAAATGATGTTACATTTGAACAGTATCTCAACAAATCAGGTGTAGATTGTCTCAAATCAATCATGAGATGACCATACGGTTCTTGTGTTGCATCATCATACCGCTGTTTTAGTTGTCTTCCGAGACCTAGCTGTCTTCCCAAGATATCAATTTGCTGCACATCTCTCGGTGATCTGAACAAAATAATGTGAGTAATCTGCAGCTCGGCATCACGTCCAGTTTTGTTTTTGTGGAAGAGGTTATGCTTGATATATACACAATTTAGGTTTCGAATTCTACCCGCTGTCCCAATTCAGTTGAATTTTTCCGACTTGGAAAGAATGTCCAATGAATCATCGAATATAAGTAAATATTTAGTGCCGTCAGCGGGTAAGTTATCGATTAAATCAAAGTCAACACCATGAATGAATTCTATGTCTGCAAATGATTGAATCACTGTGTTGTAAATTGGCTGAAAAAGCTTATAAAAGTATAAAATTCGATCAAATGATGGCTGAAAAGTTTTCATTTGTAGCATATCACTGATAAAAACAGTTTTTACAGATCCGGAAGGACCAACAAGATACATCAGAATTCGTTCGTTTGTTGAAATGATTTTGTTCATTTTATGTTCTGGGATTAGGAAGTATATAACCATTGGCTCTTGAAAGAATAGCAATCCAAACTGTTCGTTCGTCACAAGTTCTAGCATAAATAAGATTAATAATTGAAAACAGAAGCAGTACTATTACAACTGAGCACTGAAATATTGACAAAAAAGCTGTTCGATAGCAAGTACGACCACAGATTTTCAACAATATGCAAGACCTGTCATATGTCCCAAGAAAAAAAAATTCAATATAGAATTTGAAAATGGAACCATGTAACAATATCCAGGGCCGATATTTAGATTTGTTTTCAGGTATCCTTCGGCATCATGAAATGTAGCATGTAATCGAAAAATTTTTGACCATTTGAAAAGTTTTTCTAACTTTGAGTCACCAACTCCTATTAGTCCCCCAAACGGAGCTTCTCTGTTGAATTTATGGAGATCTACACTTTTGTCCAAGCTACGACAGACAGCCAAAAATAATTTTTGCGTTTTGTATTTCTAACAAAAAGTTTACTGATTTCTTTCTCTAACGCTGCAATTTCCTCAATGTTCATATCAAGCAACTGTACTGGAACATTAAATTTCAAAGTGATTGAATGCAATTATCAAAAATTTTAAAATAAAAAATTTACAATTACTTTTTTGCACTTTGCGATCTTTTTAGGTTTTTGACCTTGTTCAGCTTTGAAATAATTTCATCACTCATTCTGTTTAATTTCTCCATCTCCCCAATTCGGACCGAAAAAGCATTTCCTTCTAAAACTGACCTTTTCACTCCCTCGTGTGAACAGCTTGATTGTGAAATAACATTGATTCGGATCATCTTGGAAAAATATTCTAGTCACACACACTCTCTGTCGAGCAGTCTCACTCACCTCCCAGAACACATCGAATTTTGTTTTTCCTCTATCCTTCATCAGTTGTTTGGAATACAGTTTCGTCAATCACCAGCTTCGCAGTACCTACGGTAGGTTCGAACAGTAGTGCTTCTTTTATCATCTCAGGTATCTTTTCAATAACAAGCTTCAATTCTCTGGCCGATAGCATCAGAAATTGATGCAGAACATATTCACTTTCCACAATTTCTCGAAATACTTTCAAGTGAGTCCAGTTAGAGTTTGTGTTGATGGTTTCCTCTGGGATGCTGATTTGAATTTTCTGGTTACCGTATTCTTGAAAGAACCAACAGTTGTTTCTTCCATCGTGCTCCTCATTTGTTTTTGAGTCGGTGTTGTCTTTTTTATCGTTGATGTCTTTAGATAGAGAAAACATGCTCTCATTATGGTAATCCAACTGTGGCGAGGGAACAACTGGTTTTCCTTTGTATTTTCGTTTGCGGATGGGAAAGGAGAATTGTTTTTTGGAGTTAGGAGAGACAGAGCTTTGATCCATCTGTGGCGTGAGAATGTGAAGTAAGTAAAAAATGTGTTTTTAAAGCAGAAAAATTGAGTATACAAGGTAACTGAGTATTGAAATTGGAAAGAAGCAAATGAATGAATTGTCTTCAAGAAAGGGCTTGATATCTTGAACCAATGAAATTTAAGTAAGAACCAGAACAGTTGCGAAAAATAAACTTCGTATCCAATGAGATCTTATAAAATAATTCGTAACCAATGAAAATTAAGTGTGCATCTTGACGTAATAGTTATTTCACTTCTATTTTTAGTAACATCACGTGATGTCCAAGATGAGTTTTCTATATTTAGTCACGTGAGGGAGATTTTAGCATCGTACACAAGCGAGTTATCTCACTATTAAGACTTAGACTGGAGAACACATGTAGTTCGAGAAAGGGATATTTTGACTCTCATCATTGTCATTTTCCTGGATCGGAGGAAGAATAAGGTCTTTGAAATAATGCAGATTGAAGGCTTCTGGTATTTTAGAAAATGATTCGGCATGCTTGGAGAACATGTCTTCTACCCACCAAACACCGTAGTGATTTTATATCACGAGAGTACGGGAACATAATACCTTTGCTGTCTTTCAACGGGTGAAACACTTGTTCTTTTCGAATTCTTTCAATGGTTTGAAAATAAGTTTGGAGAGAAAGCAATTAATTGTTGACTTTTTCTTCGGCTAGGTGGAGGTTATGATGTCTAGCTGCCTCTAAAGTTCTCCACAAATCCTGTGGAAGTGTCAAGCTAGTAGTCTGTGTTTTTTTGTTACTCTAGTGCAATCCACCTCAAAGGATAATTCCTAATTGTTATCAGTTACTAACGTTTTAAATGTTGATGGTTCCGTGTTAGGAGCCTAATCTAAATCTGAATGAAGTGTTGAAAGAAAAGATGTTGAAGGAAGTAAAGGAACAATTGGAGCATTTTGCATTCTTTTTAGGCTGCTTATGTTCAACCAAGACAAAATGAATCGATAATGTTTCTCAGCATCAACATTCCAAAATCAGATCTGACAGATTGTTTGATTCGCTAAAAAAATAAGAAATGAACATTTTCAAAACAATAATACAACTTTTTTCTGAAATCAGGAAATTGAAACTTCAATTTGAAACAACACAGTAAAACAGCTTGGTTATCATGCTGTGGAGTACACTTCTGAAAATCACGTCCGTAACTATAAATGAGTCTCCATATCTAATTTAAATATAAAACTTTTGTGTGAACAGCTTGGTTTTCTCGCTGTGAGGAACACTTTTGAAAATCACGTAAGTCGTACGTAACTGTAAATGAGTCATCCTATCTAACTTAAAATTAAAACATTACCTAGCTAATCTCCTTTGTGTGAACAGCTGGTTTTCATACTGTGAGGTACGTTTTTGAAAAGTCGTACGTAAATGTAAATGAGTCATACTCAATTGTTATTAAATGATTATCTTGCTAATCCCCTTCGTGTGAACAGCTTGGGTATCATGCTGTGAGGTACATCTTTGGGATATGACATGAGTAAAGTCTAATATGGGAATGGGTAAATGAGCTTACTAATTTAATATTAAGGGATTATCTTACTAATCCCCTCCGGTTAAACAGCTTGGATATCATGCTGTGAGGTACGTCTTTGGGATTTGAGGGGAAAATGGGCTATACGTAATCTTTATACATATGTACGTCTTTTTACCCCCCACTCTTGCTTAACTATTACTACTGATGGCTCCCACAAAACATAAACCGACTGACCTCAGTAGAATGGCTCTCGAACGCCTGGCTAGGCAACCAATTTAGAAGGGGGTAAAGACTAGAGAATATTTTATGATGCAAAACCTTCAGAGGGATGGGCTCGAAACGGCGATATCCAAGATTACACTTTTGGACAACAACCTACACGCGCTATGAACAGTCTTCTCCCACGTTCGGTTTTCAGTTTAGCAACAAAACTTTATTTCTGAAAGTTCACGATTGAAATAACTCTGAAAAAAAATCAAACAAAACAAGCATCGATAAATCACGCAAGAATGGAAATGGAAAGAAGGTACTAGAAGAAACAAGGTCAAGCGAAAAAGTTTTCAAAAATAGACACTTCTACAATTATTGTCTCAAACTTCATTCAAGAGCAATTAAAGACATACCCGGCAGATTGCCGGAAAAATAGCCGCCGTTGATTCCCGTAACTCTATTGGGATTGAAAGAAAAGAAAATATCAACAAAAATTGATTTTGTATAAAAATTTTTGTGCGATTTATTTTGATGTCATTTCGTAATTGAACATACTCCTGTCTCTCCGTGAGAAGCTACAGGGTATAGTATCAATACGAATAAGCATTATAGACAGTAACTGAAACTTATGAGAACAAAGTTCAAATACCGGGCATCTAAAATTGGGCTTTATGGGTTTATCCCGTTTCTATTACTGACTTTGATTTTTTTTAATACTGACTCTCTTCATTTTGAATTGCTTTGCTGAGCAGCTGCTGCTTAAAAGGACTTTGAGCAGAATGATAGAAGAGTAAAACTAGAAGAGTAAATGAGTCATCCTCAATTGTTATCAAATGATTATCTTGCTAATCCCCTTCGTGTGAAGAGCTTGGATATCATGCTTTGAGGTACATCTTTGGGATATGACATTAGTAAAGTCTAATATGGGAATGGGTAAATGAGCTTACTAATTTAATATTAAGGGATTATCTTATCCCCTCCGGGTGAACAGCTTGGATATCATGCTGTGAGGTACATCTTTGGGATTTGAGGGAAAATGCGCTATACCTAATGTTAATACATAGGTACATCCTTTTACCCCCCTGATCTGCTGACAATCAGCTTGGGTATCATGCTGTGAGGTACACTTTTGAAAATCACGTAAGTCGTACGTAACTGTAAATGAGTCATCCTATCTAACTTAAAATTAAAACATTACCTAGCTAATCTCCTTTGTGTGAACAGCTGGTTTTCATACTGTGAGGTACGTTTTTGAAAAGTCGTACGTAAATGTAAATTAGTCATACTCAATTGTTATTAAATGATTATCTTGCTAATCCCCTTCGTGTGAACAGCTTGGATATCATGCTGTGAGGTACATCTTTGGGATATGACATGAGTAAAGTCTAATATGTGAATGGGTAAATGAGCTTACTAATTTAATATTAAGGGATTATCTTACTAATCCCCTCCGGTTAAACAGCTTGGATATCATGCTGTGAGGTACGTCTTGGGGATTTGAGGGAAAATGGGCTATACGTAATCTTTATACATATGTACGTCTTTTTACCCCCACTCTTGCTTAACTATTACTACTGATGGCTCCCACAAAACATAAACCGACTGACCTCAGTAGAATGGCTCTCGAACGCCTGGCTAGGCAACCAATTTAGAAGGGGGTAAAGACTAGAGAATATTTTATGATGCAAAACCTTCAGAGGGATGGGCTCGAAACGGCGATATCCAAGATTACACTTTTGGACAGCAACCTACACGCGCTATGAACAGTCTTCTCCCACGATCGGTTTTCAGTTTAGCAACAAAACTTTATTTCTGAAAGTTCACGATTGAAATAACTCTGAAAAAAAATCAAACAAAACAAGCATCGATAAATCACGCAAGAATAGAAATGGAAAGAAGGTACTAGAAGAAACAAGGTCAAGCGAAAAAGTTTTCAAAAATAGACAGTTCTACAATTATTGTCTCAAACTTCATTCAAGAGCAATTAAAGACATACCCGGCAGATTGCCGGAAAAATAGCCGCCGTTGATTCCCGTAACTCTATTGGGATTGAAAGAAAAGAAAATATCAACAAAAATTGATTTTGTATAAAAATTTTTGTGCGATTTATTTTGATGTCATTTCGTAATTGAACATACTCCTGTCTCTCAGTGAGAAGCTACAGGGTATAGTATCAATACGAATAAGCATTATAGATAGTAACTCAAACTTATGAGAGCAAAGTTCAAATACCGGGCATCTAAAATTGGGCTTTATGGGTTTATCCCGTTTCTATTACTGACTTTGATTTTTTTTAATATTGACTCTCTTCATTTTGAATTGCTTTGCTGAGCAGCTGCTGCTTAAAAGGACTTTGAGCAGAATGATAGAAGAGTAAAACTAGAAGAGTAAATGAGTCATCCTCAATTGTTATCAAATGATTATCTTGCTAATCCCCTTCGTGTGAACAGCTTGGATATCATGCTGTGAGGTACATCTTTGGGATATGACATTAGTAAAGTCTAATATGGGAATGGGTAAATGAGCTTACTAATTTAATATTAAGGGATTATCTTACTAATCCCCTCCGGGTGAACAGCTTGGATATCATGCTGTGAGGTACATCTTTGGGATTTGAGGGAAAATGCGCTATACCTAATGTTAATACATAGGTACATCCTTTTACCCCCTGATCTGCTGACAATCAGCTTGGGTATCATGCTGTGAGGTACACTTTTGAAAATCACGTAAGTCGTACGTAACTGTAAATGAGTCATCCTATCTAACTTAAAATTAAAACATTACCTAGCTAATCTCCTTTGTGTGAACAGCTGGTTTTCATACTGTGAGGTACGTTTTTGAAAAGTCGTACGTAAATGTAAATGAGTCATACTCAATTGTTATTAAATGATTATCTTGCTAATCCCCTTCGTGTGAACAGCTTGGATATCATGCTGTGAGGTACATCTTTGGGATATGACATGAGTAAAGTCTAATATGGGAATGGGTAAATGAGCTTACTAATTTAATATTAAGGGATTATCTTACTAATCCCCTCCGGTTAAACAGCTTGGATATCATGCTGTGAGGTACGTCTTGGGGATTTGAGGGAAAATGGGCTATACGTAATCTTTATACATATGTACGTCTTTTTACCCCCCACTCTTGCTTAACTATTACTACTGATGGCTCCCACAAAACATAAACCGACTGACCTCAGTAGAATGGCTCTCGAACGCCTGGCTAGGCAACCAATTTAGAAGGGGGTAAAGACTAGAGAATATTTTATGATGCAAAACCTTCAGAGGGATGGGCTCGAAACGGCGATATCCAAGATTACACTTTTGGACAGCAACCTACACGCGCTATGAACAGTCTTCTCCCACGATCGGTTTTCAGTTTAGCAACAAAACTTTATTTCTGAAAGTTCACGATTGAAATAACTCTGAAAAAAAATCAAACAAAACAAGCATCGATAAATCACGCAAGAATGGAAATGGAAAGAAGGTACTAGAAGAAACAAGGTCAAGCGAAAAAGTTTTCAAAAATAGACACTTCTACAATTATTGTCTCAAACTTCATTCAAGAGCAATTAAAGACATACCCGGCAGATTGCCGGAAAAATAGCCGCCGTTGATTCCCGTAACTCTATTGGGATTGAAAGAAAAGAAAATATCAACAAAAATTGATTTTGTATAAAAATTTTTGTGCGATTTATTTTGATGTCATTTCGTAATTGAACATACTCCTGTCTCTCAGTGAGAAGCTACAGGGTATAGTATCAATACGAATAAGCATTATAGATAGTAACTCAAACTTATGAGAGCAAAGTTCAAATACCGGGCATCTAAAATTGGGCTTTATGGGTTTATCCCGTTTCTATTACTGACTTTGATTTTTTTTAATACTGACTCTCTTCATTTTGAATTGCTTTGCTGAGCAGCTGCTGCTTAAAAGGACTTTGAGCAGAATGATAGAAGAGTAAAACTAGAAGAGTAAATGAGTCATCCTCAATTGTTATCAAATGATTATCTTGCTAATCCCCGTCGTGTGAACAGCTTGGATATCATGCTGTGAGGTACATCTTTGGGATAATACATTAGTAAAGTCTAATATGGGAATGGGTAAATGAGCTTACTAATTTAATATTAAGGGATTATCTTACTAATCCCCTCCGGGTGAACAGCTTGGATATCATGCTGTGAGGTACATCTTTGGGATTTGAGGGAAAATGCGCTATACCTAATGTTAATACATAGGTACATCCTTTTACCCCCTGATCTGCTGACAATCAGCTTGGGTATCATGCTGTGAGGTACACTTTTGAAAATCACGTAAGTCGTACGTAACTGTAAATGAGTCATCCTATCTAACTTAAAATTAAAACATTACCTAGCTAATCTCCTTTGTGTGAACAGCTGGTTTTCATACTGTGAGGTACGTTTTTGAAAAGTCGTACGTAAATGTAAATGAGTCATACTCAATTGTTATTAAATGATTATCTTGCTAATCCCCTTCGTGTGAACAGCTTGGATATCATGCTGTGAGGTACATCTTTGGGATATGACATGAGTAAAGTCTAATATGGGAATGGGTAAATGAGCTTACTAATTTAATATTAAGGGATTATCTTACTAATCCCCTCCGGTTAAACAGCTTGGATATCATGCTGTGAGGTACGTCTTGGGGATTTGAGGGAAAATGGGCTATACGTAATCTTTATACATATGTACGTCTTTTTACCCCCCACTCTTGCTTAACTATTACTACTGATGGCTCCCACAAAACATAAACCGACTGACCTCAGTAGAATGGCTCTCGAACGCCTGGCTAGGCAACCAATTTAGAAGGGGGTAAAGACTAGAGAATATTTTATGATGCAAAACCTTCAGAGGGATGGGCTCGAAACGGCGATATCCAAGATTACACTTTTGGACAGCAACCTACACGCGCTATGAACAGTCTTCTCCCACGATCGGTTTTCAGTTTAGCAACAAAACTTTATTTCTGAAAGTTCACGATTGAAATAACTCTGAAAAAAAATCAAACAAAACAAGCATCGATAAATCACGCAAGAATGGAAATGGAAAGAAGGTACTAGAAGAAACAAGGTCAAGCGAAAAAGTTTTCAAAAATAGACACTTCTACAATTATTGTCTCAAACTTCATTCAAGAGCAATTAAAGACATACCCGGCAGATTGCCGGAAAAATAGCCACCGTTGATTCCCGTAACTCTATTGGGATTGAAAGAAAAGAAAATATCAACAAAAATTGATTTTGTATAAAAATTTTTGTGCGATTTATTTTGATGTCATTTCGTAATTGAACATACTCCTGTCTCTCAGTGAGAAGCTACAGGGTATAGTATCAATACGAATAAGCATTATAGATAGTAACTCAAACTTATGAGAGCAAAGTTCAAATACCGGGCATCTAAAATTGGGCTTTATGGGTTTATCCCGTTTCTATTACTGACTTTGATTTTTTTTAATACTGACTCTCTTCATTTTGAATTGCTTTGCTGAGCAGCTGCTGCTTAAAAGGACTTTGAGCAGAATGATAGAAGAGTAAAACTAGAAGAGTAAATGAGTCATCCTCAATTGTTATCAAATGATTATCTTGCTAATCCCCTTCGTGTGAACGGCTTGGATATCATGCTGTGAGGTACATCTTTGGGATATGACATTAGTAAAGTCTAATATGGGAATGGGTAAATGAGCTTACTAATTTAATATTAAGGGATTATCTTACTAATCCCCTCCGGGTGAACAGCTTGGATATCATGCTGTGAGGTACATCTTTGGGATTTGAGGGAAAATGCGCTATACCTATTGTTAATACATAGGTACATCCTTTTACCCCCCTGATCTGCTGACAATCAGCTTGGGTATCATGCTGTGAGGTACACTTTTGAAAATCACGTAATTCGTACGTAACTGTAAATGAGTCATCCTATCTAACTTAAAATTAAAACATTACCTAGCTAATCTCCTTTGTGTGAACAGCTGGTTTTCATACTGTGAGGTACGTTTTTGAAAAGTCGTACGTAAATGTAAATGAGTCATACTCAATTGTTATTAAATGATTATCTTGCTAATCCCCTTCGTGTGAACAGCTTGGATATCATGCTGTGAGGTACATCTTTGGGATATGACATGAGTAAAGTCTAATATGGGACTGGGTAAATGAGCTTACTAATTTAATATTAAGGGATTATTTTACTAATCCCCTCCGGTTAAACAGCTTGGATATCATGCTGTGAGGTACGTCTTGGGGATTTGAGGGAAAATGGGCTTTACGTAATCTTTATACATATGTACGTCTTTTTACCCCCCACTCTTGCTTAACTATTACTACTGATGGCTCCCACAAAACATAAACCGATTGACCTCAGTAGAATGGCTCTCGAACGCCTGGCTAGGCAACCAATTTAGAAGGGGGTAAAGACTAGAGAATATTTTATGATGCAAAACCTTCAGAGGGATGGGCTCGAAACGGCGATATCCAAGATTACACTTTTGGACAGCAACCTACACGCGCTATGAACAGTCTTCTCCCACGATCGGTTTTCAGTTTAGCAACAAAACTTTATTTCTGAAAGTTCACGATTGAAATAACTCTGAAAAAAAAATCAAACAAAACAAGCATCGATAAATCACGCAAGAATGGAAATGGAAAGAAGGTACTAGAAGAAACAAGGTCAAGCGAAAAAGTTTTCAAAAATAGACATTTCTACAATTATTGTCTCAAACTTCCTTCAAGAGCAATTAAAGACATACCCGGCAGATTGCCGGAAAAATAGCCGCCGTTGATTCCCGTAACTCTATTGGGATTGAAAGAAAAGAAAATATCAACAAAAATTGATTTTGTATAAAAATTTTTGTGCGATTTATTTTGATGTCATTTCGTAATTGAACATACTCCTGTCTCTCAGTGAGAAGCTACAGGGTATAGTATCAATACGAATAAGCATTATAGATAGTAACTCAAACTTATGGGAGCAAAGTTCAAATACCGGACATCTTAAATTGGGCTTTATGGGTTTATCCCGTTTCTATTACTGACTTTGATTTTTTTAATACTGACTCTCTTCATTTTGAATTGCTTTGCTGAGCAGCTGCTGCTTGAAAGGACTTTGAGCAGAATGATAGAAGAGTAAAACTAGAAGAGTAAATGAGTCATCCTCAATTGTTATCAAATGATTATCTTGCTAATCCCCTTCGTGTGAACAGCTTGGATATCATGCTGTGAGGTACATCTTTGGGATATGACATTAGTAAAGTCTAATATGGGAATGGGTAAATGAGCTTACTAATTTAATATTAAGGGATTATCTTACTAATCCCCTCCGGGTGAACAGCTTGGATATCATGCTGTGAGGTACATCTTTGGGATTTGAGGGAAAATGCGCTATACCTATTGTTAATACATAGGTACATCCTTTTACCCCCCTGATCTGCTGACAATCAGCTTGGGTATCATGCTGTGAGGTACACTTTTGAAAATCACGTAAGCCGTGAGTCATCCGATCTATTTTGATATTAAAACATTACCTAGCTAATCCCCTTTGAGTGAACAGTTTGGGTGTCATGCTGTGAGGAACGCCTTTGGACATTTACATTATTAAAGTGCAATATGTGAATGGGTAAATGACCTTACTAATTTAATATTAAGGAATTATCTTGCTAATCCCCCTCGTGTGAACAGCGTGGGTATCATGCTGTGAGGTACATTTTTGGAATTTGGGGGATTATGGGCTATACCTAATGTTAATACATAGGTACATCCTTTTACACCCTTCTCTCTTGCTCACGATATACTACTGTGATCATTAATTAAATTTTACTTTGTCTTTTTATTGGCTTGTCTGGATTGCATTTTTTTGATTAATTGCTCTCAAACGAAGTTTGTAGCAATTATATTAGTCCTGTCGGTTTTTTTATGCGATTTTTCGCTTGACCGATTTTTCGTCTGACGCTTTTGACCTTTCGTACTTAAAAACGGGATAAACAGGTAGCGCCCAGCGGGCATTAAGTGCTTTTAGAGCCTTTCAGCTCTGTTTCAGCTCAAACTGTTTTGGAGACTTATACTTATGGTGTGAAGGGCGGTTCTTAGACGTAGAAGACACTCCCACTGTTGACCCCCCTCCTATTGCCCCACCCCCCTCACCGCACTGTTGCCCCCACTCCAGTGTTGCCCCCCCCAATTAGCCCCGGTGCACCCCCCCCCCCCCCCCCCCCCCCTCCCATGACTAGCTACTGACGAACAGCCGCTTGCTAAAAACAAAAATTTATACTATTTTGCAAAGCTTTTTTCAAGGTTTTTGAAAATTTTTGTCATTTTTTGTTTTTTATCAGCCCTAGGTATCAAGGAGCCTCCTCTAGGGATTGATAATTGGTTACTGCATTGTTTTTAGTGGTAATGGAATGGTTTCAACATTTAAACATCACGAATTTTAGCAATTTTTTTGACAAAACGTGCAATTTTCAAATTTTGACATTTTTTTTCCTTATTCAGGTCTTTCCAGGCACAGGGGCCAGAAAACATCCTATGGGGTTTGATAATAAGTTACTGGCAAATTTTTAATGGTCATGGAATAGTTTTTCAACTTTTTAATGTCACAAATTTTTGCTATTTTTTCGTCAATTTTGCTTTTTTTCAAGTTTTTAAATTTTTTGTCGGTTTTTATTTTTTTTCAGCCTTAAGAGCAAAGGAACTTCCTTTAGGGTTTAAAGATAGGTTACTGAATAGTTTCTAGATGAAACGGAATGTCTTGCAAGATTTTAACATCACGAATTTTATCATATTTCTGATATTTTTTGCCTTTTTTTCCAATTTTCTATTATTTATAGTCATTATTGATATTTTGAGCCTCAAGGGTCAAAAAAGCCTCCGTTGGGGTTTGATAATAAGTTACTGGAAAATTTTTGTTGGTCATGGATTAATTTCTACTTTTTTATATCACAGGTTTTAGCAATGTTTTTTTTTATAAAACTTTCAATTTTTTGTTATTTTTGTTTATATTTATTTAAATTTTGTAATTTTTTTGTCATTTTTAGGTTTCTCTAGCCTCAAGAACCACGGAATTTCCTCTAGTGTTTGATAATATCTTACTGCAAAGTTTGTAGATGTAATGGAATGTTCTTCAAGATTTTAATATCACGAATTTAAGCAATTTTTTAAAATGTTTGCAGTTTTTCATGATTTTAACTTTTTTCCGGCAAACAGGCTCTGGGGCGTCCTCCAAGTTTAATAATAAGCTGCTGAATAGTTTCTAGAGTAAATGGGATTGTGATCAACTTTTTTAATGACTCCAATTATAGTAATATTTAGATACAAATTAAACTTTTCAAATTTTTGGAAAATTTTTATGTTCCAAGCGTATGAATCTTTGAGCCAGTAAAACTATTTCAGGCTTGAAACAGGGATACTGGATAGTCTCTTGAGACAAGGAATTGGTTCTTAAGATGTAAATGTCTTGAATTTTAGCAAGATTTCGTTAAAATTTGCAATTTTTTTAAATTTTTCAATACTTTTTTTGTCTTTTTCTGAGTTTAACGACCATTACTGGCCAAGGAAACTTTTCAAGTCTCGGAGATGGGTGACAGAGCTTTCGAGACAAAAAATGGTTCTGATTTTTTAATTGCGAAAATGACAACTTTTTTAATTTTGCCTTTTTCAGTTTTCCAAATGATTTATTTATAAACAAGGTTAGAAAACTATAAGGTGCGGTGTCGAATCCAATCTTGGAATATAATCCTGTCTCCATCGCTCTCTATCGGCTGAGGTTCCTTTCCTTCTCTTTCTCGTTCACGTTTTATCTCTCTCACTCTCTCTTTTTGTTGATTCCCCACTTCAGCTGCTGTTATGTGGCGTAATTTCACCATCTCTGATCCTCATTAACAATGAGTTATAGTTGAAGGTTTTTTTTTAATCATAAAAGATCTAACAAGCACTTTTAGGAAACCGTTGTTAATTGCTCTCAAAAGCAATTTGTAGCAAATATATTAATCCTGTTTGTCTTTTATGCAATTTTTTGCTTGGCCGATTTTTCGTCTGACTCATTTGACTTTCGTATTCAGAAACGGGATAAAGAGGTAGCGCCCTGAGGTCACTAAATCGTGGCTAGCTGTTGACGAAGCCAACCGCTCGCCGGTCGTTTGAGAGCAATTCGCCCGACGTTAGTCGGTTATGTTTTTCTTCCTTTCTCTTCAGATCTTTTTTTTGGTGGGTTTTGTAGGAACTTCCTGTGCTACTCGCTGGCTGGAGCTGTCTTGATAATAATTGGTTTTAATTTTTTAACGAACGGTTATTGAGTTAAATCCTAATTTTGTTGCTTTCATATGCAATGCATTCAAGTTCAATGTTTGCTGTCTAACTGCCACTAATTATTTGAAGCCGTAGTGTTTTACCAAGAATAGTAATTTTGCTGTCGGCGCTGCAAATCAAATTGAATTATTGAAGGGAGTTCTTCATTTTTGATTTTGTCATTATTCTGTTTCAGAACATAAGAAAGTTGAAGAGTTTCACATTGAAGTTCATCGGCGATTACAACAAGCTGGCATTGTGGGCAGAACATACCAGGTAAATTGAAAATAAAAATAACGAATTTTCATCCACAGTGGTATCATCCAGAACATACAAAATTGTGATTGACTGATTCAGGTTGAGCTAGGAGATGCTCAGAACGAGATCACTCTCTGCCCTCAGTTTGGAGTGAAGGCTGGCGATGAGGGATTCTTACTCCGCAGCTGTGTCAAGGAGACTGCTTGGGGTAAATAAGATTTATTTTTCTGTACCACTGTTTATTTGAAATACGAATTTTCCTATCTGATATCAATCTTGTTTTCAAAATATTAAATGCTCTCAAACGAAGTTTATAGCAATTATATTGGTCCTGTCTGTCTTTTTTATGCGATTTTTCGCTTGACCGATTTTTCGTCTGACGCTTTTGACTTTTCATCCTCAAAAACGTGATAAACAGGTAGCGGGCACTAAGTGCTCTCAGAGCCTTTCAGCTCTGTTTCAGCTCAAACTGTTTTGGAGACTTATACTTATGGTGTGAAGGGCGGTGCTAAGAGGTTGAAGACCCCTCCACTGTTGACCCCCCACCCCCACTATTGCCCCACCCCCCGTCACGCACTGTTACCCCCACCCCCACTCAAACGTTGGACCACCCCCCATGCAGCCCTCGGTGCACCCCCACCCCCGTTTCTAGCTACTGACGAACAACCGCTCGCTAAAAACACGCGAATTTATACTATTTTAGAATTTTGTTCAAGCTTTTTACAAATTTTTGCTATTTGATTTTTATCAGCCTTAGGTGTCAAGGAACCTCCTCTAGGTTTTAATAATAGGTTGCTGCATAGTTTTTGGGGGTAATGGAATGGTTTCCATCACGAACTTAAGCATTTTTTTGTCAAATTTTTGTCGTTTGTTTAGGTTTATTCAGCCTCAAGAGCAACGAAACCTCATCTAGGGTTTAAAAAAGGTTACTGTAGATTTTCTAGATGTAATGTAATGTCTTGCAAGATTTTAACATCACGAATTTTAGCATTTTTTAATTTTTAACCATTTTTCATTTTTTTGACATTTGTAGTCATTATTCAGGTTTTCTGAGCGTCAAGAGCCACGGATCTTCCTCTAGGGTTTGATAATATCTTATTGGATAGTTTAGATGTTGCTTTTCAAGATTTTTTATTTGAATTTAAGGAATTTTTTAAAATATTTTTGAAGTTTTCCTCCACCAGAGGCCCTGGGACCTCCTCAGGGCTCTATGGTTCTGAACTGCGGTTCCATAGTTTCTCTAGTTAATGGGATGGTGATCAATATTTTTACGTTTCCAGTATTAGTGATTTTCGATAAAATTTAAAATTTTCAAATTTTTAGAAAGTTTTTACCATGTTCCAAGTGTATGGATCTTTTAGCCAGTGAAACTATTTCAGGCTTGAAACAGGGATACTTGATAGTCTTTTGGTACAATGAATTTGTTCTTAAGATATTACTATCTTGAATTTTAGCAAGATTTTAAAAATTGTAGTTGTTTCCAAAATTTTTCAGTATTTTTTGTCCCGAGTTTAACGACCATTACTGGCCAACGAAACTTTTTAAGTCTTGCAAATGGATTACATGTCAGAACTCCAGAGACAAAAATGGTTTGGAACCTTTTTTTCACTGTAGAATCTGGAAACTTTTCCTCTAAATTTTGCACTTATCAGTTTCTTCTATATTTGATTTAATTGCTAACAAGGCTAGCAAACTAAAAGGTGCAGAGTCGAATCCCAACATGAAAAATTTTCCTAGCTCTTTCTCTCTGTCTGTTTTGGTTTCTTTCCTTCTCTTTCTTGTTCACGGTTTATCTCTCTCTCTCTCTCTCTCTCTCTCTCTCTCTCTCTTTGTTGATGCCGCACTTCAGCTGCTGTTATGTGGCGGAATGTCATCACCTCTGATCCTCATTAACAATAAGTTACACTAGAAATGTTTTTATGATGAATGACTTCACAGGCACTTTTTGAGAAATCGTTAATTGTTCTCATAAGCAATTTGTAGCAAATATATTAATCCTGTTTGTCTCTTCTGTGCAATTTTTCGCTTGGCCGATTTTTCGTCTGACCCATTTGACTTTCGTCTTCAGAAACGGAATAAAGAGGTAGCGCCCAGTTTGCATTAAATGCTCTTAGAGCCTTTCAGCTCACTAGTCTTCAAATATGCGATTCACAGAAACTGTTCTTAGAGATTGACCCCCCTCCCCCCTATTGCCACCTCATCAGCCAACGGTTGCACCCCCGCTGCGCTCACTTACGCCACCTTAATTAAACCGTGCCTAGCTACTCACGAAGTCAACCGCTCGCCGGTCGTTTGAGAGCAATTCGCCCGACGTTAGTTGGTTATGTTTACATATTCTAGACATGATGCTGCATGCTACTTTTATGTCGATGCCCTTCGATATGAGTGTTGAGGGTCAGCAGTTAGTGACTAACAGTGGCCACTTCAATCACAGTCTCTGGGATGCGGACAAGAACAACGTCATGTACGACCCAAGCAACCCTAATGGTTTTTCGCAGGTAATGACAACTTGATTAGGCCGAGACGCGGAAGCCCCTTTTACTGAAGGACATCTTTAGCTTTCTGAACTCAGGAAGACGATTTCTCTGTCAGATATTTGGAGTATCATTTCAAAAGTGTGATAATTCCTACGGTAATGTTTCTGAGGGTCTCTCAATTATAGCCCCTCCCCCTCAGAGCTTAGTGGTCATGTCACTTAGCCACTCCCCCAATTGAATGTACCATAATGTAATAAAGGCTTCTATGATGTTAAAGGCATGTTTGTCTAATTTAATGGCAACTTTTAAAGAAAAGATTAATCATTTGCGTTATAAAGGTTGCGCATTGGTGGGCGGCTGGGATAATGAAACACGCACGTGCTCTGTGTGCTCTTGTGTGTCCAACTGCAAACTGCTATCGTCGAATAGTGCCCGGCAGCTGGGCGCCCCGCAAGTCTGGCTGGGCGCTGGACAGGAGAGATGCTTTCATCCGATGCAAGAATGAATCCAAGAGCGGTACCTACTTCGAGTGTAGAACTCCCAGTGGGGCAGCTAATCCCTATCTCGTTATTGCAGGTCTGAAATCGGAACTTTTATTTCTCCATATGAACAAATTTTTTAGCTCATAACCAAGCGTGAGCAAATAGATAGTTATATTCCACCGAGGGACCCATTTCCTAGAAATCTTTTCTGCGGATGCGAGCAGCCTGCAACTGTAGATAAATTTGACTCCCTTAAATTTAAAAAATGATGCTTGCGGTTTAAATTAGCCATCCGCTGGATTGTAAAACTAGAAGTTGACACAATTTATTTTCTCGGTTACAATTATTATGTTAAGAATGAAAACGGTTTGCTTACTAGAAAACTGGAAACTTTTTCCTCAGACAGAATATGACTATCTATATCTGATTATTATTCACGTTGTTAATTTATTTTGCCATGGAGAAATTATCACATGTCTGGAATTCTAGGAATTGTGGCAGCGGGTTTGGATGGACTTAGAAACAAGCTAGAACCTTGTCCCATGGGAATTAACACCAAAGACGAGTCCTCATCTATAGTCCTTCCCAAGAATCTGCTAGAAGCAGTTGAGGAATTCGAGAAGGACGCAGAGTTGAATTCCATGTTTGGAGAAGAATTCACCCGTTGGTACTGCGAGGGAAAACGACAAACCGATTGTAAAGTGACAACTTTTGACGAAGAAAAGAAAAAATATTGGAAACTGATTTAATGGCGTTCTATCAGTGAAAAACTTCTATTATTTAAGCAGAGTTAAATTCTTTAAATTCAAAGGGCAGAGTTGATATATCCTGCCTTTGAATAATTCCTGCTGCCATGCTGCTATTGATTAGAAAATATTAATCATTTGTAATTCTTGTATGTATGAATTGTTAGCACGATCAGTGAATCAAAAATATCAGTATCTTAGAAATTTAAATTTGATATTGTACTTCGTTTTTAATTGCCGCGAAGCGATAGCGGCTGATGTCGGGGACATCGTGGTTTTTTAAACAATTCAAAGAGTTTTAATTGCATTGGGGCGCTGTCTTTTTAATAGCCGCGAAGCGATAGATGAGGCTATTATTGGCCTTCTCTTGGTTTTTTACAATTCAAAGAATTTGAATTGTATTGGAGCGCTGTCTTTTTTTAAGATCTGTTCACACATTTTTATGATTTTTGAAGTCAAATTTGAGTACTGATTTTGGTCACGCCGAAACAGGAAGTGTAGCGAAAAAGGTAGCGGTTTTGCGGCTTGATTTTTTCGCTCTAATTTTAAAGTAGATTGAGAAAACGGTGCTTGAACAAAAAATCGCCTTTTCGCTAATGAATTTTTGTTCACATGCGACAATTTCACTTTGATTTTTATCTGTCTTTTTTCTATTTTTTGGATTGTTTGTTCACATGTGGCATTTTGACATTGATTTTCAGTTTCTTAAAATTTTTTGATCTGATTTTTTAAGTGCTTTTACCAAATCACTCATATGCCGTTCTAGGTCTAGTTTTTGATTAATCAATGAAATTTCTTTCAATTTTACGTCAGGACTTGTCCTGTTTTTTTTTTAATTTGTCATCAAGATTTTTTTACGACCATATGACGTCACAATTACTTCAAATCTGCTTTTTGTTCACTCGTTCATGCAATTTCAGCTAACTTGCTTGTGTGACGTCATTGTTCGCGCTCATTTGAGCGATTATTTTGTTCATTCGCGTGATAAAGTTTTTATTCACACTTGACTGACCTCACTCTCAAAAATGACTCCCTCACTTTGAAATTAATTTTTTTACTTTAATTCAAAGAGAAGGTCAAGCAAATGTGTGTCACTCTAAATGAAGGTTATTTGAGAGCAGCTAATAGAGGCAGCAGTAATTTTACAGATCCTTAATCAAAATATAAGATCTCAGCCTTTAATTTAATGAAAAAAGATTAAAATTTTTTTTGGTCTGTCTTTTTTCATGTTTGGAGACTGCAGATCTACGAAGGTATTGCGGCGATCCTAGGGAATCTGCTAGCTTTGTGTTTTAGATCTGTTTGGATATTTTCATCATTTTTGAAGTGAAATTGGAGTAGTGCTTTTAGTCACGCCGTAACAAAGTGGAGCGAAAAAGCGGGTGGTTTCGCGGTGTAAATTTTTTTTTACTCTAAGTTTAGAGTTTGGAAATGGTGTTTGAACGAAATTCCGCTTTCTCGCTGGTGATTCTTTGTTCACATGCGGCAATCTCACTCTGATTTTTACTGTTTTTTTGATTTACCGATCGGATTTTTTCTAATTGGTTTTCCCAATCCATTAATACTTCATTCTAGGCCTAGTTTTTTATTGAACCAAATTGCTCTTTCTCGCTAGTGTTTTGTTCACATGTGGCCTTTTGAATTTGAGCTTCTAATTTTTAAATTTTATGATTTTTTAAGAATGATTTTCCCAATTCACTCGCAGTCCGTTCTAGGTCTAATTTTTCATTTAGTCAATGAAAATTCTCTGAATTGTACACCAGTACTTGTCCTGCTGTTTTTTATCTGATTTTCTTAGAGATGGTTTCCCGATTCACTCATAGTCTGTTCTAGGTCTAGGTTTTGTTTAGTCAATGAAAATTCTTTGAATTGTAGGTCAGAACTTGTCCTGCTATGTTTTTTATTTCAAGATTTTTGTTACGACCATATGACGTCACAATTACTGCAAATCTGCTTTTTGTTCACTCGTTAATGCAATTCCAACTTAACTGCGTGTGTGACGACATTTTTCACTCACAGTTGAGCGAGTTTGTCGTTCATTCGCGTGGTTAAGTTATTGTTCACACGTGACTTACCTCATCTCAAAAATGACTTCCTCACTTTGAAATTGAAAATTGTTTACTTTAATTCAAAGAGATGAGGCCAAGCGAATGTGTGTCACTCTAAATGAAGGTTAGATGCGAACTGCTAATAGAGGCAGCAAAAATTTATACAGGTTCTCAATCAAAATATCCGTTAATGAAAAGAATAAATTTTTTTTTCGGTCTGTCTGACGTTTTTTGAGACTGCAGATCTACGAAGCTGTTGCGGCGGTTTTCTGGCAATCTGCCACCTCTGCTTTTTAGATCTATTCACATATTTTTATCATTTTTGAATTCAAATTGGAGTAGTAATTTCAGTCACGCCGAAACAGAAAGTGGAGCGATAAAGCGAGTGGTTTCGCGGTGTAATTTTTTTAAATCTAAGTTTAAAGCAGAGTTTGGAAATGGTGTTTGAACGAAACTTCATTTTAGACCTAGTTTTTGAACCAAATTGTTTTTCTCGCTAGTGTTTGTTCACATGCGGCATTTTGACCTTGATTTTTAGTTATTTTATTTTTTTTATCTGATTTTTTAAATGGTTTTACCATTTCACTCATATCTCGTTCTAGGACTACTTTTGTTTAATCAATGAAAATTCTGGAAATTGTACGTCAGGACTTGTCCTGTTTTTTTTTAATTTGTCATCAAGATTTTTTTACGACCATATGACGTCACAATTACTTAAAATCTGCTTTTTGTTGACTCGTGCATGGAATTTCAGATAAATTGCGTGTGTGACGTCATTTTTCGCGCTCGTTTGAGCGATTATTTTGTTCATTTGCGTGATTAAGTTTTTTTTCACACGTGACTGACCTGGTTCTGAAAAATGACTTCCTCACTTGAACTTATTGAAGTTGACTTTTTTTAATTTAACTGAAAGAGATAAGGTCAAGCGAATGTGTGTCGCTCTAAATGAAGGTTATTTGAGAGCAGCTAATAGAGGCAGCAGTAATTTGTAGATTCTTAATCAAATTTTATTATCTCAGCCCTTAATGAAAAGAATAAAGTTTTTTTTTGGTCTGTCTTTTTTTTCGTTTTGAGACTGCAGATCTACGAAGCTATTGCGGCAATCTTCAGGCAATCTGCTAGCTGTTTTTTAGATCTGTTGACATATTTTCATCATTTTTGAAGTCAAATTGGAGTAGGGATTTTAGTCACGCCGAAACAGAAAGTTATGCGAAAAAGTGAGTGGTTTCGCGGTGTGAATCTTTTCCACTCTAAGTTTAAAAAGAATTTGGAAATGGTGTTTCAACGAAATTTTGCTTTCTTGTTGGTGGTTTTCCACAAGCGGCAATCTCACTTTGATTTTCTGTTCTTTTTATTTATTGATCGGATTTTTTTCTAATTGGTCTTCCCAATCCATTCTTACTTCATTCTACGCCTAGTTTTTTACTGAACGAAATTGCTCTTTCTCGCTATTGTTTTGTTCACATGCGGCATTTTGCGTTATTTTCTGTTTTTTTTTTAATTTTTTATATGATTTTAGAAATTGTTTTCCCAATTCACTCGCAGTCCGTTCTAGGTCTAGTTTTTTGTTTAGTCAATGCAATTTCTTTTGAATTATACGTCAGTTCGTGTCATGCTATGTTTTTGTTTTTGATTTGATGTTTTTAGAAACGGTTTTCCCGATTCACTCATAGTCCGTTCTAGGTTTAGTTTTTGATTAATCAATAAAAATTCTTTAAATTGTACGTCAGGAAATATCCTGTTTTCTTTTAATTCGTCGTCAAGGTTTTTGCTACAACCATGTGACGTCGCAATCATTTCAAATCTGCTTTTTGTTCACTCCTCCACGCAATTCCAACTGAATTGCGTGTGTAACGTCATTTTTCACTCTCAGTTGAGCGAGTTTGTCGTTCATTCGCGTGATTAAGTTAGTGTTCACACGTGACTTACCTCATCCCAAAAATGACTTCCTCGCTTTGAAATTGACTTTTGTTTACTTTATTTCAAAGAGATAAGGCCAAGAGAATGTGTGTCACTCTAAATGAAGGTTATTTGCGAGCTGCTAATAGAGGCGGTAATAGTTTTTACAGGTTCTTAGTCAAAATATCACTGCTTAATGAAAAGAATAAATTTCTTTTTCGGTCTGTCTTACTTTTTTTGAGACTGCAGATCTACGAAGCTATTGCGGCGATTTTCAGGCAATCTGCTAGCTATGTTTCTTAGATCTGTTCACATGTTTTCATCATTTTTGAACTCAAATTGGAGTAGTGATTTTATTTACGCGGAAACTGAAAGTGGTGCGAAAAAACGAGTGGTTTAGCGGTGTGAATCTTTTCCACTCTAAGTTTAAAGTAGAGTTTGGAAATGGTGTTTCAACGAAAATTCGCTTTCTTGTTGGTGGTTTTCCACAAGCGGCAATCTCACTTTGATTTTCTGTTTTTTTTGATCGGATTTTTTTCTAATTGGTCTTCCCAATCTATTCTTACTTCATTCTACGCCTAGTTTTTTTATTGAAACCAATTGCTCTGTCTCGCTATTGTTTTCACATGCGGCATTTTGCGTTTGATTTTGTTTTTAAAAGTTTTTTTATGATTTTTTTAGAGATAGTTTTCCCGATTCACTCATAGTCCGTTCTAGGTCTAGTTTTTGTTTAGTCAATGAAAATTCTTTGAATTGAATGTCAGGACTTGTCCTGCTATGTTTTCTTATATCGCCAAGATTTTTGATACGACCTTATGACGTCACAATTACTTCAACTCTGCTTTTTGTTCATTCCTCCACGCAATTCCAACTGAATTGCGTGTGTGACGTCATTTTTCACTCTCAGTTGAGTTTGTCGTTCATTCAAGTGATTAAGTTATTGTTCACACGTGACTTACTTCATCTCAAAAATGACTTCCTAACTTTGAAATTGACATTTGTTTACTTTATTTCGAAGAGATAAGGCCAAGCCAATGTGTGTCACTCTAAATGAAGGTTAATTACGAGCTGCTAATAGAGGCAGCAAAAATTTATACAGGTTCTTAATCAAAATATTAGCCCTTAATGAAAAAAAAATAATTTTTTTTTCGATCTTTGTTGATCTGTTTTTACTTTTTTGAGACTGCAGATCTACGAAATTCTTGCGGTGATTTTCTGGCAGTCTGCCAGCTATGTTTTTTAGATCTGTTCAAACATTTTCATCAGAGTTTGTAAATTGTTTTTGAAGGAAATTGCGCTTTCTCGTTGGTGATTTTCTGTTCACATGCGGCAATCTCACTTTGAGTTTTACTGTTTTTTGGATTTACAGTTCGTTTTTTTTTCCAATTGGTTTTCCCAATCCATTCATACTTCATTCTAGTCCTAGTTTTTTATTGAACCAAATTGCATTTTCTCGCTAGTGTTTGTTCGCATGCGGCATTTGACATTGATTTTCAGTTTTTTTTAATTTTTCGATCTGATTTTTTAAGTGGATTTACCAAAACACTTATATCCCGTTCTTGTCTTGTTTTTTTAAAAATCAATGATAAGTTTTTCAATTGTGCGTCACGTCCTGTCCTGTTGTTTTGAAGTCGCCGATGATTCTTACCATCGATGATTCCTGCCACCTGACGTCTTGGATTTGACTTTTTTAATTTCAGTGGTTTCTGCTGCTTTCCAGTTATCATCTGTGTTCGTGACGTCCATTGTTCTGCTTTTAGTTCAATGGCGTGACTTAACTCACTCAAAAAATGACTTTTGAACTCGCTTAATGAACTTTAATTGTTATGAACATTTAGTAGTTAAAGGTCAATAGTGTGCATGTAAGTAGTGTCAAACGTATATGCACTTATTCTTGAGTATTAGAGTCTTAAGTTTTTGAATTAAAATAATAATTTTGAAAACGGTCCCTTTGCTCCTTTTCCTTATAAAGTGTGTCTCCTATAAAAGACAGTCCGAATCTCAGCAAACACTCCAGTGGTCTATTTAATGACTGTTGGTCGATCTGACTATCTTAATTCTTTAGTTGTTTCAATTCATGGAAGGCCACACACAGGCGTCTCGCGGCTATTTTTCGGCAATCTGCGGGCTATGTTCAAACTGCTCTCTCAGATTGAAGCATTTATTGTAGTTTTATTTGCTTTTTAAGACTCATTAGGAGGCGTAAAATTTCTCTAGAGGTTCTTTGATTTGGTAGTAGCTGTTTAGTTGCCGTTATGACCTAAAATTTCAAGTGACAACAATTGCCAAGTGAATTTTTTTGGCGCTTTGCTTAGTTTTTAATAACAAATGCGTATGTTGAAAATCGAGTACATTTTAGCAATTTTTTAAAATATATATTTTTTAATTTTGTGGCTTATTTCTTCTAATTTAATTCAGAGCGACTTTACAGGCGTTTTTACTGTGAAGTGACAATTGAAAGCTAGACAGAGCTTTTTGACTGAAATAAATTCGACAAATTTTTCTCAATTTTTGCTTTTTTTTCTGCAAAGTATTTGGTGACTTGTTGATCTAATATGACCTGTTGTTAAAATTTCTCCCCGATCAATAATTGGAAGTCGAGAATTTTGTTTTGTTTGGGTTTTGTAGAGAGATTTATTTTTTGGTTTTGTCCATTGTGTCCAGATTTCCTTTTGAACAGTTCTTTTAGAGTCGCGACTTAAAACCTATCAAAGCTCCACCAGTTTTTATCGTTAATTTGCTGGTGTTATTTTTCTGTATTTTTTCAAAATGTCTAGTAAATTGGAGTAGCAATTTCAACAGGTCAGCGAGAACAGTCACTTTTCTACTTCGATTAGTTACCGGAATTCTTCCAGCTTTGTTTTTCTTTATATCAGTGGATTGTATTGTAGTATTTTGGTTCAAAGTTTGCTCATAGATTGACGAAATTAACTTATATACTCCCAGGAATATCGCGCATGCATCAAATCAGCTTCTTTCATTAAATAATGTTTCGAGTTTTTTTGTTTGATTTTGCGAAATTTTTTAGTCACCGGTGATTTACCTCACTCTCAAATCTACATTTCTTCTCTCGGTCTGTAGTTGCTTTGTTTGAACCAGATGGTATAAAGTTCAGTAGAATTCTCTAATTAATAGTCATTCAAAGTCAATTTTGCAGTACATTATTTGCAGCATTTTGTTCAAAAATCCTGTCTTTTTTTTTAATGTTCCTTGGGTCTTTTTTTCTTTGAATTTTGAGTCTACACGTCTACAAGCTATGCGATCTACTTTCTGGCACCTTACCAGATGGTTTCATTTTTTTAGAGTTACTTGCTTTATTTTGAGATAAGGAAGTTTTGTTCAAATCAAATAGCTAATTAATTATTATCATTATAATCATTATAAATGGTTGAGGTTTCTGCCCCAATTTTTGCTCGCACTGGTTTCTTGTTCATCAGTTGCCATTTTTTCTGAACTCAATTCAAATCTTTCTAGTAGTGGTTTGCTGCACTGATATTGATATAAGCTGTGAACAGACTTCTTGAAGTAGAGTTAGGTTGGTGGATTTAGAAATGCTGCTCAACTATTCGCTCTTAAAAAAAGTTTGTTTCAATTATATTAGTCCTGTGTCTTTCTGCGATTTTTCACTTGACCTGTTTTCGTTTGAGACTTTTGATTTTTTGTCCTCAAAAACAGGTAACACACAGAGTCGTTAAGTTCTCTTCGAGTTTTTTGACGCACTAGATTCTAAGAATGCATTTCGCCAGAACTAGTCCCTTGCAGGCCTCGAGCTTCCCCCTCACCGTGTGCCCCCTACCTCCATAAGTTCTGCACTCCACCTACGCCGATTGGCGGTCGTTTGAGAGCAATTGCCGGCAATCTGCGGGCTTTGTTCAAACTGCTGTCTCAGATTGAAGCGTTTATTGTAGTTTTATTTGCTTTTTATGGCTCATTAGGAGGCGTAAAATTTCTCTAGAGGTTCTTTGAATTGGTAGTAGTTGTTTAGTTGCCGTTATGACCTAAAATTGCAAGTGGATATAATTACCAAGTGAAATTTTCTGGTGCTTGCTTTGTTTTTAATAACAAATGCGTATGTTGAAAATGTTTTGTAATGATTTTAATTGTTTGGTCGATTTAATTGTTTTTACAGGAAATCGAGTACGTTTTAGCAGTTTTTTAAAATATATATTTTTTAATTTTGTGGCTTATTTCTGATTTTATGCTTCTTGTTCTTTATTGAGATGATTCTTATTTCAGAGCAACTTTACAGGCGTTACTACTTTGAAGTGACACTTGAAAGCTAGACAGGGTTTTTTTGACTGAAAAAAATTCGACCAAATTTTTCTCAGCTTTGGCATTTTTTTTACTCTGCAAAGTATTTGGCGGTTTGTTGATCTAACATGACCTGTTATTAAAATTTCTCCGCTATCAATAACTGGGACTCCAGAATTTTGTTTTGTTTGCGTTTTGTAGAGAGATCTACTTTTTTGGTTTTGTCCATCGTGACCAGATTTCCTTTTGAACAGTTCTTTTAGAGTCGCGACTTAAAACCTATGATAGCTCCACCAGTTTTTGTCGTTAATTTGCTGATGTTGATTTGAGTGTATTTTTTTTCAAATTGTGTAGTATATTGGAGTAGCAGTTTCATCAGGTCAGCGAGGACAGTCACTTTTCTACTTCGATTAGTTACCGGACTTCTTCCAGCTTTGTTTTTCTTTATATCAGTGGATTGTATTGTAGTATTTTGTTTCAAAGTTTGCTCATAGATTGACGAAATTAACTTATTTACTCCCAGGAATATCACGCATGCATCAAATCAGCTTCTTTCATTCGATCATGTTTCGAGTTTTTTTTGTTTAATTTTGCGAAATTTTTTAGTCGCCGGTGATTTACCTCACTCTCAAATCTACATTTCTGCTCTCGGTCTGTAGTTGCTTTTTTTGAACCAGATGGCATAAAGTTCAAAGAATTCTAATTAATAGTCACTCAAAGTCAATTTTGCAGTACATTATTTGCAGCGTTTTGTTCAAAAATCCTGTCTTCTTATTGAATGTTCCTCGGGTCTTTTTTTCTTTGAATTTTGAGTCTACACGTCTACAAGCTATGCGATATACTTTCTGGCACCTTACCAGATGGTTGCATTTTTTTAGTGTTACTTGAATTTTTTTGAGATAATGCATTTTTGTTCAAATCAATTAGATAATTAATTATTATTATCATTATAATTATTATAAATAGGTGAGATTTCTGCCCCAATTTTTGCTCGCATTGGTTTCTTGTTCATCAGTTGCCATTTTTTCTGAACTTAATTCAAATCATTCTAGTAGTGGTTTGCTGCACTGATAACGATATAAACTGTGAACAGACTTCTTTAAGTAGAGTTAGATTGGTGGATTTAGAAATGCTGCTTAACTATTCGCTCTTAAACAAAGTTTGTTTCAATTATATTAGTCCTGTGTCTTTCTGCAATTTTTCACGTGACCTGTTTTTGTTTGACACTTTTGAATTTTTGTCCTCAAAAACAGGTAACTCACAGAGGCGTTAAGTTCTCTTAGAGCTTTTTGGCGTACTAGATTCTAAAGTATGCGTTTCGCCAGAACTAGTTCCTTGCAGGCGTCAAGCTTCCCCCGCGCCGTGTGCCCCCTACCTCCATAAGTTCTACACTCCACCTACACCGATTGGCTGTCGTTTGAGAGCAATTGCCCGACGTTCGTCGATTGTTTGGTCCTCTGAGGTTTTGGCGTTGCTAAAATTTGATTTTTCTCAATAAAAAATATCGTTCAATCGGTGTTAAATAGCTATGAGGTGATTACTTTTTGCTCTTGAACAATGTTTGAGGCAATTTTTACAAAGATGTTATTCTTTTTTGTATGCAAAATTTTTGCTTGACTGTTAATACTCTTCGAGTAGTGTCTACGCCCTTTACAAATTCGGTTTATTTTTTCGCTTTATATTTTATTAGTGGTAATAGTAGTATATAATAACCTCCAATGACGTCATTTGAAGCCCAATTAGTGAATTTAGTTCCCCTTTTGTCTTCAATACATCATTGATGCCCAATTAATTAGAGAACATCTATGCATTATTATGGATCTTTGCCCGAAACAGACCTTCAATGGTTAAGAGAAGAAGTGACAAAACAAAAGGAAGCAAAGAAAAGCAGTCGAATTTCAACACACAAAAATCTAAAAAACTGAGAACTGATTTATTTATCTTAAACGCTTGTATCATCATTATTAATTCAAATAAGCAAAATGATTTCCTGAGCATAGTTAAGGCGGTCAATGTGACATTCTGACGCCCAACGAAAAAGACAAAGGATCTAAAATTTCCTTCTCGAGGAATTTTTTTCTCGTGAAAAGGGTAGAGAAGGAAATTTTAGAAAAAAACCCATCCCATGCAACACCCGGGAGAACACCCATTCCATCACGAGACGAGCTTCATATATTTAACTGGGCTTTCTTATTTCATTATTATTTATCTTTCCCTGTTATTTTTTCGCCCGTTTGATTATTCACCCCTTTCTTGCGACCTGAGAATTTTTTCCGGATATGACCAAAAATTACTGACAAAAATTCGATGTTTCAACAATTTTACCTTCTTGCATTTTCCGGTAATTCCGACCGAGCGCTTTATTACCCGTTCCCAATTTTACGAAACGAGCGTAACACACACGAGCGCACCAAACACGTTTCAACAGCATTCTCTTTGTTTTTATGCCCGGAAAAACAACGACCTTATTCTGAACTATATATTTTTTCCAAATGCTATGTAGAGTCGACATTAGTAGGGTATTCAGGTAAGTTTCGGTTGTTCAGGTAGCTTTCTCTGGTGTTATCAGGTAGGTTTAAGTGGTATCTGGTAGGTTATTGAATACATATCAGGTAGGTTGCAGGTAGGCTCCAGGTAGGCATATCCAGGTAGGGTTTTTTAAAGTAATCGGTTAGGTTTTCAGGTAGGTTCCTCTGGTGGTATAAGGTAGGTTTCAGTGGTATCCGGTAGGTTATTGAGTAGGTTTCAGTTAGGTTGCAGGTAGGTCGAGGTAGGTATTTGGTAGAATTTATGTATTCAGCTAGTTTTTTTTTCAGGTAGTTTTCAATTTGGTCTCTGGTTAGGTTTCAGGTAGGTATCTAGGTTTTTAGGTATTCAGGTAGGTTTACCAGGTAGGTTTTGCAGGTTCTAACAGACTTGCTGAAAAAATTTTGTAGCGCTTCGAAGAAAGAAGCTGTCTTTGTTAGACCGGTGAAATTCAATGGTTTTTACTAGAACTGGAAAAACCACAGGAAGTAACAACCAAACAATGATCTCCTCAAATTCGCAGACACAATACTCAGACGACAACACCGAAAGTCACGAGCAGGTCTCTGAAGATCCCCATTTAAAACGTCTGACCAACTTAAAGTTGATGTACGAAAGTGAAATCGAGTCGTGCATCGAATTTATTACATCCGGCATCGACTGCGGCGAGGACTCAGAAACAATTGAGGAAACTCTCCTTGAAATCAAGGAACTTCAGGAGAAGTACGAACTTACAATTCAAGAACTTTTAGACAAAGCACCATCATCTGATGCAGAAACTCTATGCTCTCATTTGAGCAAACTCAAATTCAAGATAAGGAAGATTACTTCCGCATACCGAAAATACAAAAAGTAACTTGTGTCCGCAACAAAAAGCAACCAAACAAATAACATCCCGAGGGTAACCTTTGACAACAGCAGTTATCAAACTCATACTGAGGCATCCCTAACGACCAACATTTTCTCAGCACCCGCTGAGTACAGTTCTTACAGTGAATCGTTCCTTAACAATGCTGCACCCAGTAGCTTAATGGGAGATTCAAACACAATTTTGCCGCCGGCAAATTTGTCGCAACAACTCACCACCACATCTGCTGACGTATCAGGCACCAACACCATCAACAATGCCTTGTCTGAAGTTACCTCTGGTGGCTTCAATTCCACTTCCGCAAAAATCGACGGCGCATTTCCCTCATTCCATGTTTCTCATCAGGCGGCCCAAACTTCTTCTCTAAATCCGCCAATCAGAACTTCGCAACCATCCTTTACACTTCCAACAGTTGGTATTGTGCCTCAGACTCCTACCTCAATGTCTTCTTGTTTTCAGAAATCGGTTCCGAAGTTACAGGCATCAAAGTTTGATGGAGATCCATTAAGTTGGTTAAAGTGGTTCAGTGTGTTTCAAGCAACAATTGATCGTTCTCCAATGTCCTCTGCAGAAAAAATGATTCATCTGCAATCGCTCCTGATTGGAGAAGCAAAAGCACTGGTTGACGGCTATGGCTGCAATGGCAGTCTGTACGCACCCGCTTTAGCACGTCTGGAAGAACATTTTGGTAATCCGAACAGGATTGTCAATGCCTTCCTCGAAAAACTGTCACATTTTAGACCCCCTAACCTGACAATCCCAGACAGTTATACGCAGTTCTCTGCTTTCCTTTTAACCCTTGTGGACACATTTCAGCAACTTGGATTCAACCATGACATACATTCCACTACAAATGTCAATCAAGCCTTAAACAAGCTTCAAACACCAGTCCGCTTGGAATGGAATAAGCACGTTTTGTAAAGAAGTTTACTTCAACCATCTCTGAGAGAGCTATCGGAGTGGCTTCTAATCTATGCGAAGGCTTGCAGAGATTTACTCACCTCTTGTGCATCAGCTCAACCTCCAAGCACTCATTCAAAGGCCTCTAACCATCTTTGGAAGCAATCGAATCAGCAAACCCAATTCAACCGTCTGTCCAACAGATCACACCAGGATCAACGCACAAACCCGTCAAATAGCTTTCAACCAAGCTCTGCGAAAGGTTTCGTTTGTCCAAACAACGGTAGCTGTCAGTATTTATACAAATGTTCTCATTTCCAAGATCTGTCTCCGCTCGATAGACGAGAACACGTGAAAAAATTGAAAATATGTTTCAACTGTTTTGGTAGTCACCATGTACAACAATGCACATCAAAAAATGCTTGTCGCTCTGCAGACTGCGGCAAAAAGCACCACACAATGCTCCATGAAAGCTTCATTGCAAAAAATCAAGCAATCCGACCCTCTTCAACAGTTAAATCGGTTCAACTGCATGGCACAGGTCAAGTTGCTTTCTTACCAGTTCAACTGTCTAACGGGGAGAAAACGTTTGAGACATATGCTTATCTTGACAACGGAAGTTGCCAGAGCCTCCTCCTCCAATCCGCAGCTCTGATTGTAGGTATTGACTTGAACACTTTTGGCAAGATGCCTATTAGTGGCTACCACACAACAAAAGAAATAGATTGTTCTCTAGTGTCTTTAAAAATTAAACCTTATCAGTCTAATAAGACACCAGTCCTTGTAAACGAAGTCTTGGCAGTACCCGATTTGAATATGAACCCTGTTAACACTAATGAGCTGAACAAGCTTTGCAAGAAATTTGAACACCTCAATCACATTTCGTTCCCTAATGTTGATGAAAATAAAGTCTCAATAATCATCGGCATCGACAATCTGGAACTGATCCATTACAGTAAGGTAATTAAAGGCCCAAAAAACACGCCCTGGGCTGTAGAAACTCCTCTAGGATGGACATGTGCAGGTAAAACTAGCGTCACAGCAGACGAACAGAATCCAGTGTTCAAAACACAAATCAACTCTCATCCTCATCTAGACAATGAACTTTTCACAAAAGTACAACAGTGGATGAAAATTGAGAACTACGGTATAGCTTCATCAAAAAGGGCTATGTCTAAAAATGATGAAAAAGCTCTGCAAATCCTTGAGTCGACTACAAACTTTTCCGATGGTCACTACGAAATAGGCCTTCTTTGGAAGGAAAACGCCAATTTACCAAACAACAGATGGCTAGCAGAAAAACAGTTAAAGCAATTAAACAAAAAACTCTCAACAAAACCAGATCTACAAAGTAAGTACGAGGAGACGCTCCAAAAAGATCTTCAAAATGGTTATGTTGTCAAAGTTGATCCAGCTACAGACAAAGAAACAGCATGTTCTTATCTTCCTCTTCATCCTGTTTCAAATGAAAACAAACCCGGAAAAATCAGGAGAGTCACCAATGCATCCAGTGTTTTTCAAGGTCAATCCTTGAATTCAAACCTTTTGAAGGGACCCGATTTGTTGAGTAATCTTGTGGGAGTCATATTAAGATTCTGCGAGCAACAAGTGGCAATTTCAGCAGACATTGAGCAAATGTTTATGCAAATTAAAGTTGCTCCCTCTGATCGTGCGTTTCTTCGGTTTCTCTGGAGTCACAATGGCAAAATCGAAGAGTATCAATACACACGTCATATCTTCGGCGCAACATCTTCCCCATGCATAGCGTCCTACGCTCTTCGTCGTTCAGCACGTGACAATCAGGACAAATTTCCTCAAGTTTTGCACGTCATTGAGCGTAATGTTTACATGGATGACCTATATATCTCGACAGCAGACGTTGAAAGTGCTGTAAACGTTATGAACAGCACCAAAGAGTGTCTTTCACTTGGTGGTTTCAACCTCACAAAGTGGAACTCTAATTCAGACGATTTCTTGAAAAACGTCGCAAACGAAAATCTTTTGAAGCCTGATCTACCATCACCTCAACCTCAAAAAGTTTTGGGTTTACCGTGGAACGCGAGCACGGACGAGTACATAATTGACAAAAGGCTTTTCAGAAGGTTCCCCAATGATCAATTCACAACACAGAGGAAACTTTTAAAGTTCGTCGCCTCACATTTTGATCCCCTTGGCGTTATAGCCCCTTTAACAATCAGAGTGAGGAAAATATTGCAAGCGATTTGGAATAAAGGTCCACAATGGGACGCACCTCTGGACGTTCAGCAGTTCCCAGACTTTCTCCAATTCAAAAACGAACTTCCAACTTATCAGAATATCAGCATTCGACGTGCTCTCTTCCGTAGAAACACGAAAATTCAGTCAACAGCTCTTCACACGTTCACAGACGCTTCAGAGTATGCTCTATCAGCAGTGTCTTATCTAAGAACTGAGTACGTTGATAAAACAGTTGATGTAGTGTTCATGATGGGCAAAGCCAGAGTAGCTCCGATCAAGAGGATGACTATTCCAAACCTGGAGTTGCAAGCGGCAGTGTATGGCGCGCAATTAGCTCAGTTTATCAAAGAACAGCAAGATTTGGAAATCGGAAATTACTTTTTCTGGTCGGATAGTACAACTGTACTCCATTGGTTGAGAACTCCAGAAATGCGGCATCGAATTTTCGTTGCCAATAGACTAGCGAAGATTCTCGACGTTTCTTCATCTCTCAATTGGCGCTACGTCGCCTCTTCTGATAATCCCGCTGATGACGGCTCAAGAGGCTATGAGGTTCGACAGATGAATGCAACTTCTCGTTGGTTAAGTGGACCATCATTTCTCCGCTCCGAAGAAAAAGAGTGGCCTTGTCAAGATCTCTTGAAGCATAACCCACTGGTATTCTCAATACAGCCAATGGAAGCCCCTAAACCGTCAACTGAAGGGTGTGTAATAGATATTACACGTTTTAGCAACTGGAATCGGTTGATAAGAGTGACTGCGTACTGCTTCTTTTTCCGCGACCTTTGCAAGAAGCGAAGCAAACGTTTGGCTCTCTCTCATCATACTTTTGCGTACAGGTATCTGATCCAGGTATCGCAGATTGAAAGTTTTGCAGACGAAATATCTGCTCTACGTAAGGGAAAGGAAATTTCAGCATCAAGTCGTTTGAAAGAACTTTGTCCGTATGTTGACAATAATGATCAGCTCCGCGCCAAAGGTCGGTTGTCCAAGGCAATGGTTTTAGAGACTGCCCGACACCCTATCATTCTGGATGGTCTAAACCCAATTGTGAAGCTGCTCATCAAAAATTTTCACCTTACTAACACTCACTCAGGAGTTGAACAAACGCGCTGCCTCCTTATGCAATACTATTGGATTTTGAAATGCCGAGCTGTCGTTAGGCAGACAGTCCGCCAATGCATTCCTTGTCGGCGAATGATACAGGAAATCCAGCAACCTCAAATGTCTGATCTACCATGCGAGCGGTTACCAAGTGAGCACCACTTTGTCTTCGCGACGACAGGACTCGACTTCATAGGTCCTTTCCCCGTATCTCAATGCGGCAGACACGCTACACGCTACGTAATTCTGTTCACCTGCTTGGTGGTAAGAGCAGTTCACTTGGAGATAGCAGAAAACCTGTCTACAGACTCAACAATGAATTGCATCCGCAGATTCATTAGTCGCCGCGGAAAGCCAAAAAAATTTCTCTCCGACAACGGGAAATCTTTTGTCAGCTCTTGTTCGGAACTAAAGAAAGGTATCGAAGCACTCAGAGCATCAAAGGAATTTGCCTCAAAACTCCATATTCTTGATATTGAAATTGAATGGAAGTTTAATCCTCCCCTTGCACCACATTTTGGTGGCAGTTGGGAAAGGTTAATTCAGGTGTTCAAATTGTCTTTGTACAAGGTCATTGGATCAAGAACACTAACACATGAAACGTTGTCTACCTTCACTTGCGAAATAGAATCTAACATGAACTCTCATCCCCTCACATACACTTCGAGTGACATTAATGATCCACTTCCCCTAACACCAAACCATTTTCTTTTGGGCAGACCCACTGTTAATTTTCCACCTGGTGTTTTTTCCGAGAGAAAGATTACAATCTCAAAGTCTTGGAGAACTTCACAACACTTGGCCGAACACTTCTGGAACAGATTTCTTAGAGAATATATCCCAAACCAGCAGAAACGTTCGAAATGGACTAAAGGTTGTCCGAATTTACAAGTAGGCGATCTAGTTTGGGTTTTAGAGGATTTCGCGCCTCGAGGTCTTTGGCCACTGGCCAAAGTCATTGAAGTATATCCTAGTTCGGACCAAATTGTCAGATCCGTTAAACTAGAAACCGCATTTGGGGAAAAAATTCGCCCTGTTGTTAAATTAAGCAAAGTTCTAGCTGACTAATTTTTATCATTGATTCAAACACTAATTTACAAGGTTGGCCTCTTTGTAAGTTCTGGTATTAGGAAAAGAACAATTTTTCCATGACAATTTGTACTCAAATTCTGCTTTTTCTGCGCGGGTAGAAAAATTGCTACACCGTAGCAACCTGTTACTCCCCTCAGAGCATTCGGACATCTATATTTTGACCTCCTCATTAAATTTTCTGCGGATCCGCAGTTTTGCGAAATGTTTACTTTATTTTTTTGCGTTTATCGGTTTATTACGCTTTTTAACCGCTTATTCTCACGTACTTCGTTTATCTTCGCGAAAACGTTCATTGAAATCCGTAAGTTGATTTTCTTGCGTAACGTCAGTTATTCGTTTATCTCGAAGCTTGTTTCTTTGTTAATGGGTCACCAAGTTTGCATTTTCAATCAAGAATTGTCTTTAATTTTATGGACTTACTTTACTATTCATTGCAATCCTGCAAATGGGGCCGGCTATGTCATCAATACATCATTGATGCCCAATTAATTAGAGAACATCTATGCATTATTATGGATCTTTGCCCGAAACAGACCTTCAATGGTTAAGAGAAGAAGTGACAAAACAAAAGGAAGCAAAGAAAAGCAGTCGAATTTCAACACACAAAAAACTAAAAAACTGAGAACTGATTTATTTATCTTAAACGCTTGTATCATCATTATTAATTCAAATAAGCAAAATGATTTCCTGAGTATACTTAAGGCGGTCAATGTGACACCTTTCGTCCGCCCCCCTCTGACTGAGCGGGCCTGCTGCAGCTCTCACTAATCATTCGGGAGCAATTCTTCCGATATTAGTCGGTTATGATTTTTGGGGGTGAAATTGCGTGAAAACAGGGGGTTTACGTTGTCAGTTTTTCGAATGCTTATTTGGAACAACGGAGAATGTCAGTTCAAGTGGGAGTATCGAAGTGCCGGGAGCTGGTGTCTTTGCGGTCTGGAACCTCGAACTCTGACCTCATGAAGTTAAAATTAAAAGTTGTGTCAAAAAATCTTTATACCTTCAAGTAAAAAATTTATGGATCTATCCCCCCTCTTCCCAGCTTACTGGAAATATAACGGAGCGCATAACGTACTGAGGGCACAAACGGAAAAGGTGCATGTGCTATGTTTGCATAATTAAGTGCTATGTAACAACACATAAATTGTTATGGGGGCAAAAAGAACACGGGGAGGGGGCAGAATAGATCCAAAAAGAATTTGTAAGTAGTAGAGACACTACATTTTTCCATTGACTGGCAAAAAAATATCATTCAAATTGCACAAGTAAACTAGATATTAAATCAAATGTGTTCCCACAACACGATAAGGAACACCTTTCGAATCCAATTCCCAAGTGTTATATGCTCTCGCATTTTCAACACTGTTATGCTCTGTTCTTCTATCAATTTCAGTATCGCAAACAAAAGCCATGTTCGTTTGTCCTTGACTACTACGGAAACTTCCTCTGACAGATGCGCTTCTGACGTCATCATTTTGCGCGGATGGCGATGTTACGTAACCGTTGTCGGGTTCATCCTCCATTTCGTGATTACGTAACATGTTGATATCATCTCTGCTGTTGTCGATGATGACAGCCAAATATGTAACGAAAGCACCAATGAAGATACTGCTGATAAGCGAAAAAATTACCCAGAGAGCTAAACTCATTTTGAGAGCTGATAGAAAAGTTATACAACAGAGGGTATAAATCGAATTACAAAGTTGGGTTCAGAGTTCTATAACTCTAAAAAGGAGAAATCTTACCATGATAAGTTTTAAAATGAGAAACGAGTTTGAAAAACTAAGCTTTTGCTCAAGACAATCTTTGCTCCCTAAAATAACAAATTTATGTCAATTGATTATGCTTGTGCATTTATTCATACAAACGAATAAAATTAGTTCTCATGTTTCAAGCTTGAAATAGTGTTTTGAATAAAAGACGTGAAATTGGAGCAACATGTGTTGCATTATAAACAAAGCACCATCGATCCATCTTTGTATTGTATGCAAATTTTCCCAGCTACAGCTAAATTATGATTCCCTACCGACAAAATTCCGATTGCAGTTCAATGAAGAATTGTATGACGTAATTGTGGAAGAAAGTGATTTCCCAAAAATGAATTTTTCAGCGCGCGAGTTAAAGTAACTGAAGCCATTTTTTTTCCGATAAAAGGGTCATTTGAAAATTTCGGAGAAAATAATTGTTTCACCAATAGTTTACCATATCTCAAAAGTAAATTTGATGAACAATCGGTATTTCCTATTCGCTACACTTTTACTTTCTACGAGCTTCTTATCGATGCCAATCCCACTTTTTCTGAAAAACTTTTTTCAACTATCCATATGTAATGAAATCTCGGTTAACAACCGATCAGTTTTACTATCATTTCAGTTCGAATCACTCTGTCTGCCCTCTACGAAAAATCTTTCGAACTATTTTATTACTCTCGCTCCCGAATGGTTTCTGTCAGGGATTTATCTAATACAAAAAGACATAAAAAGTACCTGAAAAAAGCAGATTTAGTTTCATTGGCCCTTTCGGTGGTGGAATTGAAGTCCGGAAAGTTTTTCATGGACGGAGGAGGTTATAATTTGAATTATAAAATCCTATTACGAGCAAGCTCCCCTACTTTTACATAATATGGTGCTGGTTTGTGAAATTTGTTAACAAAGCACAGACATTTTAAAATTAGCAAGCAATTTGATCAAACCTTTGTATTCACATCCCTCTACGGTAAGGTCTTTTTTGTGTGTGTTAATATACATTTTGTAAATTTCAATAGGAAAAGGGAACAGATTGTCCACTTTATTTGGCAGGGTCGCTTGATGGCAGCTCGTAGTGGCAGGTTAAAGTCATCGCGTTTTTTTTAGTTTCTAGAGTCTTTCAAATTGAGGCAAATAAAATTCTCGGAAAATGGGTTAAAGTTTTTAACTAATTAACCACATGCCTTTCGCTAGCTTTAAATAAAGGCTATGAAAAAAATTTGCCAAACATTCTCACTGCTGTTACTTTTTCTACGATTTAGGAAATATTTGATAATTTTTGCAAAACATAGTAGCAACTCCCAGAATATCTAATAGTCTTCAAAGGTTTAATTTTCAATTATAGTCAAATAGACCACAATTTTTGAAGTTGGAAACTTAGAACGAGTCATTTTTTTTATCAATTTCACTCCAGAAATTGGTGTTATGCGATATATTAGAAAACAATAGTTGAAGACGCCTAGAACCTCGTGATTTGTTATGCTATTTTTTAAAAAACAACAGTTGACGCCTAGAACCCTTTAAGTAATTAACCACGTGCCTTTCGCTAGCTTTAAATAAAGGCTTTGAGAAAAATTTGTCAAACATTCTCATTGCTGTTACTTTTTCTACGATTTAGAAAATATTTGATAATTTTTGCAAAACATAGTAGCAACTCCCAGAATATCTAATAGTCTTCAAAGGTTTAATTTTCAATTATAGTCAAATAGACCACAATTTTTGAAGTTGGAAACTTAGAGCGAGTCATTTTTTTTATCAATTTCACTCCAGAAATTGGTGTTATGCGATATATTAGAAAAAAATAGTTGAAGACGCCTAGAACCCTCGTGATTTGTTATGCGATTTTTTAAAAAACAACAGTTGACGACGCCTAGAACCCTTTAAATTATTAACCACGTGCCTTTCGCTAGCTTTAAATAAAGTCTTTGAAAAAAATTTGTCAAACATTCTCATTGCTGTTACTTTTTCTACGATTTAGAAAATATTTTGACAATTTTTGCAAAACATGGTAGCAATTCCCAAAATCTCTAGTGGTCTTCAAAGGTTTTGATTCATTTATTGTCAAATATACCACAATTTTCTGAAATTATAAATTCAGAACGAGTCATTTTTTTATCAATTTCACTCCAGAAATCGATGCTGTGCGATATATTAAAAAACAACAGTTGAAGACGCCTAGAACCCTTTAAGTAATTAACCACGTGCCTTTCGCTAGCTTTAAATGAAGGCTTTGGATAAAATTTGTGAAACAATCTCATTGCTGTTACCTTTTCTACGATTTAGAAAGTGTTTTGACAATTTTCGCAAAACATAGTAAGAATTCCCAGAATCTCTGATAATCTTCAAAGGTTTAAGTTCCAATTATAGTCAAATAGACTACAAGTTTTTGAAATTGGAAACATAGAACGAGTCGTTTTTTAATCACTTTCACTCCAGAAATCGGTGCTCTGCGATATATTAAAAACAACAGTTGAAGACGCCTAGAACCCTCGTGATTTGTTTTGCGATATTTTAAGAAACAACAATTGAAGACGCCTAGAACCTTTTAAGTAATTTACCACGTAACTTTCGTTAGCTTTTAATAAAGGCTTTGAATAAAGATTGTCAAACCATCTCATTGCTGTTACTTTTTCTACTTGTTTTGACAATTTTTGCAAAAAGTAGTAGCATTTCCAAAACCTTTAATGGTCTTCAAAGCTTTAATTTTCAATTATAATCAAATATACAACAATTTTTGTAAACTGGAAATTTTGAACGAGTCATTTTTGTATCATTTTCACTCCAGAAAACGGTGCACTGATTAAAGAACAACAGTTGAAGACGCCTAAAACTTGAATTACCTGACATTAAAACAAACGAATAAAATTAGTTCTCATGTTTCAAGCTTGAAATAGTGTTCTGAATAAAAGGCGTGATATTGGAGCAACATCTGTTGCATTGAAAACAAAGCACCATCGATCCATCCTCGTATTGTATGCAAGTTTTTCCAGCTACAGCTAAATTTTAATTCCCTACCGACGAAATTCCGATTGCAGTTCAATGAAAAATTGTATGACGTAATGGTGGAAGAAAATGATTTACCAAAAATGAATTCTTCAGCGCCGTAGTTAATTTAACTGAAGCCATTTTTTTCCAAATTTGAAAGATTTTTCGGGGAAAATAATTTTTTCACCAATTGTTTACCATATCTCAAAAGTAAATTTGATGAACAATCGGTATTTCCTATTCGCTACACTTTTACTTTCTACAAGCTTCTTATCGATGCCAATCCAACTTTTTCTGAAAAACCTCAGCAATTTTTTCAACTATCCATATGTAATGAAATCTCGGTTAACAACCGATCATTTTTACTATCATTTCAGTTCGAATCAGCAATGGAATCACTCTCTCTGCCCTCTACGAAAAATCTTTCGAACTATTTTATTACTCTCGCTCCCGAATGGTTTCTGTCAGGGATTTATCTAATACAAAAAGACATAAAAAGTACCTGAAAAAAGCAGATTTAGTTTCATTGGCCCTTTCGGTGGTGGAATTGAAGTCCGGAAAGTTTTTCATGGACGGAGGAGGTTATAATTTGAATTATAAAATCCTATTACGAGCAAGCTCCCCTACTTTTACATAATATGGTGCTGGTTTGTGAAATTTGTTAACAAAGCACAGACATTTTAAAATTAGCAAGCAATTTGATCAAACCTTTGTATTCACATCCCTCTACGGTAAGGTCTTTTTTGTGTGTGTTAATATACATTTTGTAAATTTCAATAGGAAAAGGGAACAGATTGTCCACTTTATTTGGCAGGGTCGCTTGATGGCAGCTCGTAGTGGCAGGTTAAAGTCATCGCGTTTTTTTTAGTTTCTAGAGTCTTTCAAATTGAGGCAAATAGTATTCTGGGAAACTGGGTTAAAGTTTTCAACCAATTAACCAGGTGCCTTTCGCTGCTTTTAAATAAAGCCCTAAATAAGCATTCTCATTGCTGTTACTTTTTCTACGGTTTCGAAAATTTTTTGACAAATTTTGCAAAACGTAGTAGCAATTCCTAAATTCTTCAATGGTTTCAAAGGTTTAATTTTCAATTATAGTAAAATAAACCACAATTTTTTGAAGTCTTGTTTTTAGAACAAGTCGCTAGCTTTAAAAGAAGTTTTTGAATAAGATTTGTCAAGCAATCTCATTGCTGTTACGTTTTCTACGATTTAGAAAGTTTTTTGATAATTTTTGCAAAACATAGTAGCAATTCCCTAAATCTCTAACGGTCTTCAAAGGTTTGATTTTGAATTATAGTAAAATAAACAACAGTTTGAAATCGGAACCTCAGAACGAAACTTTTTTTATCAATTTCTCACCAGAAACTGGTTCTATGCTTAAAAAACGACAGTTGAAAACGCCTAGAACCCTCGTAATTTGTTCCTCAAATTGCTAAAATTTATCATATGTACTTTATAATTTAAATTTATATACTTGAAGAACAAAACAAGGAAACGTAAGTGCTAACATCTATACTTGAATTGGTGTATATTCATGGCAATATCAAGTCTCATATCTTATTAAGCTAGACCAACAAACTTCGGCGAAAAAACCTGATGTAATTTGTTCATAAATGATTATGGTTTACTGAGCCCAGTGGACCAAAAAATACAAAATTCACTTGAGTCAAAACAGAAATGCTGAGATTGGATGTTTGCTGGTCATACAAAAATTACAGTAGTCATATATGATCATATTTGATTACCGGCAATAATAGACTCTAATAAATGTTTTGTCACTCCCTGATAATCATTTATTTTTAATAAAAGTTTTAAAACAACCATGAACTTCACGCTGAATTTAATTGAAGTAAATAAGATGAGTTTTTGATCTACCCAGACTTGAGTATCAGAGCATTTTGTTGCTGAACCAGCACATTTCAAGTGTAAAAAATTTAATCAATTCTGAAACATTGCATCTCTAGAATATTTTAAAGTTTCTTTATCTGCAGTTTTTCTTAATTATAATTTTATTGAGGCCAGGCTAAACTTAATTTGTATAGTCTGAAAATTACCCATACCTCAAAATTAAATCTGAGCAGAGTAATGTCATACTATTATAGCTTTTACCTGGTAATTACTATAGTAATATACACACTCTTTTTACTTAAGCTATTTTGCAAGATATTACCAAAAAAACCATTTAGCATAGTGGTTACGACTGGCTACGCAATTTAAATGTTACAATCATTCACGCGTAAGTTGGAATTGCATATAAAACAAACCGTGTTGCCGGGAAATAAGCTGAATATATTGTTTTCATGCATTATATTTTACTCACAACCAAGACTGGCCAATGTAATTTGTGACATGAGCAGAGTGCTGGCCATCATAAAAAGGAACAGAATATCTGTAGACTGAATCAGTCTTGAAGATGTTTTGCATATCTTACATTGTTCTTTAAAATGAGATTCCTCAAATATGGCGTCATGCTACTGAACAGTGTTGGAATGTGGTTTCCAGTACATGTTCCTTGTATAATAACCAGGAGATCATACGGAGGTTGGCGGCAGAGCAAATCAACGCAGAACTTGTCTAGAGACATTCTGTTTTTTAAGGATGGCCACTACACTGTTCGTGTCAAAATTCAAACTGGCCAGTCTCAATTTTGAGTAAAATTTAATACATAAAAACCATTATGTTCAACTTAATTCCTGGCAACAGGGTTTGCTTTATATGAAATTCCAACTTCCGCGTGGGTACTTGTAACATTTAATTTGCGTAGCCAGTCGTAACCACTATGCTAAATGGTCTTTGTGGTAATTTCCTGCAAATTAGCTTAAGTAAAAAGAGCGTGTATTCTACTATAGTAATTACCAGGTAAAAGCTATAAAAGTATGACATTACTGTGCTCAGGCCTAATTTTGTGATATAAGTAATTTTCAGACTATACAGGATAAGTTTAGCCTGGGTGAACTCTGACCTCAGTATAATCATAATGAAAAAAAATGCACATAAAGAACTATAATCTTTGTGACATACTAAAAGGTGGTAACTCGTGCTTGTCGAATCAACTATTGCATTCACTGAGAATTAATGGATAGATCCTCTGTTGAAATTTAGAACACTTTTTAAAGTCTGTTCTATTTGACTACGTTTAGACGTACGTAGTGGACTGACTATTCACGGCGATTCTCGGGGGCGCTTTATTGGAGTTTTTTTCTTACAAAAAAAATTTCGTCAAAAAACTTTTCATGGATCTTTTCCTCGCCTTTATCCCTTCAATCAATACACAGGACAAAAAAACTATCATTAAATTAAACTATACAATTCATCGTTGACAATGCATTAACTAAAGCTGCGTTACTACAGAAAATCAGGTGCCAGAAATCTTCTCACCAAATAAATATTTAATTGGATTCTGTATGAACAAAACGTCAGCTGAACAATGCGCATTTTACATACCTGTGTAAAAATGAGTGTCGTTTGTACACAATAGTATTAAAACGCACATATTCTGATTCATTTTTAGAGTACAACCATTTTGAGTAAAGTAAAACAAACTTACGTTGAAACTATACCGTTTCATTTTAGTTTGTTGCTAAAAACGAAATAAAACCATTTTTTACTTTTATTGAATACACGTACGAGGTTGTTTCATCACATAGATATAATTATTTTTTTGAAATTTTTCTACCATATTAAAAATTTTGTCAATACATCTAACGCAGTATCTTTTTATTGTTCTAAAGGAACTATTGAAACCATTTTCTTGTTATCTAAACTTTTGTACCGTTCTATTTTGACTTCCATTTTGATCAAAAGTCACCTTGACTCAGGGCTTAACTGTGAGTTAACGCAATTGAATTAGTCCAAATTGTTACCTTGAAACCTTAGTAATATTTTTAAAAATATAATTTTGGGCTGTCCCAATACTAATTCTGAATATCAACCTTGTCTATATACTAATTCCAATAGTCATAAACAACCTTGCGCCCGGCTATTTAAATTGACTAGTTCTCCAAATTTGGCTCTTATACTTTTACAAAAAATATATTTTTTTGATATTGACATCTCAGCATTTCAAAAATGGCCGCTGCCAGTGACCTCTGCGACCCTTCTGTGTCACAACACTACAAAGGTCACAAAGATGCAATTACAAGTGTGGATTTCAACCCAAATGGGAGACAACTGGCTTCTGCCTCTCTTGATGGTACCATTATGGTCTGGAACTTCAAGTCTCCGCAAGCTAGAGTGTTCAGGTTCTCAGGTACAAGGCTAAAGCTTTTCTAGGAAAATGAAAATGTCGAACAAAATGACAGCATTGAATGACTGTCCGTAATGTATGCAATTTCAATGGAGAATGAGTTGACAAACGATCATTAAGTTCATTATACTTAATATTCAAGACTAGCACACCAAGTTACGTAATGTTTATGTATGCAACAATGATAGACGCTTGTATAACTGTAAGAATTCACATTCGTAAATAACTGAAAACATAATTTATATTAACTAATGTGCACCCGAGGGTCCCGTACACCACATGAGAACGAGCTAGCCACCGCAGTTTGTTTTCCTGATTTGAATTATTTTCTTAAAAACCATAAAAAAAACCAAGATATTATTTGGGAAACTAGCAAACTTTGGGATAACTAGCAAGCACAATAATGCCTCCCTAAGTCTTTCCAGAAGATGAGGACACAAGGCTGAATCAATATCGGTATTATTTGTAGAGCTATGATAAAAACAACGGAAATAATTTCTCTTCTTATACTTGAAATATCATCCGATGAATAAATCTTAAATTTCGCTACTAAATTCGGAAGTGTTCCTCTTCGTCGCAATATGATAAGACATAATAGACATTATTATACGGTACATGTTTATGTCCAAATATATAACTTGAGCGTTTTTGACATATCAAAACAATGGTCATTACGTACAAATATCGCTTAAAAACTGTCATTTCCTAAGAAATACTGTTCAGAAAGTTGTTTTTTCCTTAAAAGGTACCGCTCAAAAATCGTCATTTCCTGCAGTAACAGGAACCTTTTTGACCAATATTGTCGAGTGGGGTTCTCCAAATTTTAGTAATGTCAAGATGTATAATATAATTGAAAGTGTTTTTAACTTTTTTTTTGCTCCTGTACCTCGTCGCCTGGTGCAAGTAAACGTTTCAGGTCATTCTGATGGAGTGACGGGAGTGAAGTTTTCCCCGACTGGGCATCTGGTTGCAAGCTCCTCTCGAGATAGAAGCGTGCGTTTGTGGGTTCCTTCTATCAAAGGGGAGAACACGGCTTTCAAAGCCCACTCAGGTAAGTTAAAGGTGACGAGATGTCAAGAAAACGTGCCGCATTAGATTCTTGAGCGATTATGAATCCCGCTAGTATTTGTATGAGAACGAATAGGAAACATGTTTCTTTTTGGGCACCTAGGTTAAGTAGCCTCTCAGTTGTAAAATATTGAGTGCGCAAAGTATTTGAAATTTTCAATTTAGTTTAAAGCATATAGCACCAAACAAATAAAGTAGGTCATTTTAAGAAATCTAGTGGTTGCCAGAAGCAAAGTGGGCCGCTGCACATTTCCATGCCTCTCATCTACTGTGGGATGTAGTTCAAAAAGTGGGGGCGGTTATCTCGGCAACTGAAAATAGCAATTTGAATTTGTTGTTAATCTTATATTTTAATTGAAATAGGAATAAGATTTGCTCAGCACTGATAGCCTAATTGATGAAATTATACTTCAATACGCCCCTTATTGCTTCTTAGAGCATTAATTACATTTGGTCTTAAGTTACACCAACAGCTCTTAAGTTCTCGAACTTGGGCATCGCTCATAACAAGTTCTCAGGTTCTTTCGTGTTATTTGAGACTTTATCTCCAGCCAAGTATGCATCGAACAAGTGGAGCTTCTTAATAAATTACATCAAGCTTATCTTATTCACAATTTTTATTAGGTTGTTCTCTCTCAACCTGCTAACACTCACCCTTCTTCGGTTTTTAGCTATCTTTCCACTCTTTTCCGGTTAAGTTCAGAGACTAGGGTTTGGGCCTGTAACCTGTCAGGGGGTCTAAGCAGGCGCAAATACTATGAAAAAGGACCAGTACTGGATTCGAACCAGCGTCTCCTAGTTGCGATGAGCATAACACCAACTGGTTTTAAGATCTCGAACAACGGGGATCTCTTGTAACCCATTCTCACATTCTTTCTTGTTCCTGAAGGCTTCATCTCTTGAATATGGTCTGTGCACGTTTTAATTGTTGTTAAGCTAGGTCAAGCTTATTTCTTAAATCATTTATTTATAGGTTAATCTCTCTCAACCCTCTAACAAGCCATGCAACGCGTCAGATCCATTTGGCTCACTTCGTAGCATGCCCGGAGTTTGACACAATAAATAAAAAAATGTCATCAAAAAATTTTTAGCAGCTTTGTTACTATAAAGGGGCAAATGCCTAATTCAGTCAGAGGCCTCAGTTTGAGTTTTTTACTCCGACTTTTCTTGAGCATTTATATAAGCGTTTGTTGCACATGCATCAACCACGTATTCACTTTTATCAGATCTGAGGAAAGAAAACAAAAAATTCTTCGTATCCCAGACCCACCAGTGGAGCCTATTTCATATGAAGGGGCTAACTATTCATTTCAGGTTGGACTAAAATTGGTTGAGCTAAAAAAATATGCATAATTCTCTCTCAAATATAAATATAAAACGTATATTTGAGAATCATAATTGTCAATTTTACCTTTAAGGTACCAGAGTGAATGATATTCAATAAAGTATAATTGCCAGTTCCTTAGGTAAGCGTATAAAGAACTAAGCGTTCTCGCCTGCAGAAAACAGTGTTCTTATAGTTTTCTATAACAATACCGTAGATCATATTAGCGGCTGACAATACTGACTGATAGATACATCCCTGTAGGAAAATAGGAACTATATATATTCTAATTACCCATAGGATTCTTCAAGTACTTACACCACTGAACAACCTACTCGCCCCCCGGGGGAGGGGAGGTATAATGGGAAACAGTATATCATTAATGTGTTTCCAGCTACTGTACGCTCTGTGGACTTCTCGTTAGACGGCGAGTATCTAGCGACTGCTTCGGACGATAAAAGCATAAAAATATGGTCTGTGCACAGGCAGAAATTCCAATTCTCTTTAAACCAACATACTAATTGGGTTCGAGCAGCTCGTTTTGCCCCGGAGAGCAACATCATTGCATCTTGTAGCGACGACAAAACCACTAAAATTTGGGACATGCGAACCAAGGAATGTGTTCACACGTTTTACGACAACGACTACCACATGCACGATGTGAAATTCCACAATACGGGTAGTTGCCTAGCAACCGGGTTGTCCAATGGGGGAATCAAGATTTGGGATTGCAGGGTGAATAGACTTCTGCAAAGTTATCATAGTCACGACATGTGTGTCAATTCGCTGGATTTCCACCCAAACGGAGATGTATTGATTTCGGCCAGCAGTGACTGTACTGTGAAAATACACGACTTAAAAGAAGGAAGGTTAGTATTGGTTTTATTATTATTAATATTTGATGCAGTATACTGTACTGATCAAAGAGTGCGGTCGTTCTGGAAAGAGTTTAACATTAGCTGAAATATATTATTCACTGATGCAAATAACTCGTTAATTTATTGAAATTGTACAAAACGAATGTCAGTTTTCGGACATTATAACTTAAAAATATGCAAATTGGTGCATTCGTGAACGACTCAAAACGTTCATAAGCTCAGTTGATTCTCGATCAGATGCCCAAATTATAACAGCGCTTTTGGTCTCTTTCGGATTCTCTTCCTACAATTATTTAATAAAGCGAAAACTCACTTTGATCAACCTGCCCTCTTAATGGGTGAAGTAAAAAAATATTAAAGTTAATACTTTTCCAATGGTCGAAGTTAGTTGATGTTGAAATAAATGACAGACAAATAGTTTTTCAATGCGATGCATATACTTCGAAAGATTAAAATTCAATAGTTTTACAACAAGCAATGTTGACAATTTTTAATATTTTTAGATTGATTTACACTTTGCACGGACATCAACCTCATTCGGCCACTGCAGTTGCGTTCACTCGCAATGGGGAGCAATTCGCCTCTGCGGGAAGCGACAACCAGATTTTAATTTGGGACACCAACTTCACTGAGGCATGCGATCAACTATCGGATGTGTTTTCCACGGAAGGATCTAGGAAGAAGAGCGCGAAAAGGAAAATTAACCCCCCTACGAGACAGGAGGAAAGCAGACAGTCTAGTGAAAGTGGAAGTGTGATTCCTGCGAACAGTAGGCCGAATGCAAGGGAGCCTCTTGCACAAATAAATGAAAGTTAGTGCAGCTTAGCTAAATCGAACATAACGTTTTTGGTATAGTGACCTGCCATATTACGTGTGCAAATATTCTGTGATCTTGTTAAAATGGTACTGTAAAGGTATACAGTGTAGGAAAACTGATCATGAAGAAGGATGAAAATCTGATGAACCCCGGGTCGAGGTTTAGCGGTGAATTTTCGTAAGAAATGCGGTGAAATGCGGTGAAAAAAAAATAATTTTCACCGCGTATTTCTTACATCTTTTTGCGGTGAATGCGGTGAATCGCGGTGAATTATTTATTTTCACCGCGTTCTCAGTATTCTTACAAAAAAGAAGCTTCCCCAGACGGGTTCGAACCTATGACCTCCTGCATGCCTTCCACTGCTCAGTCCACTGCGCCAACTGCCACGTACATCTTAGCAATTTCTAGTGAATTTAAATCAGATTGAGTAACTTTTGGAAATCATATGCGGTGAATTTTTGTAAGAAATGCGGTGAATTTCGCGTTGAATTTTTGTAAGAAATGCGGTGAAATTGGTGAATTATTTTTTTTCACCGCAATCACCGCATTTCTTACATTAATTTGCCAAAATAGTCTATGCAGTGAATTTTTGTAAGAAATGCGGTGAATTTGGTGGTGAATTTTTGTAAGAAATGCGGTGAAAAGCGGTGAATTATTTTTTTTCACCGCATTCACCGCAATCACCGCATTTCTTACAAAAATTCACCGCATTCATCGCATTTCTTACGAAAATTCACCAAAAAACCTCGACCCGGGACAACCGTGATGTTTTATCGTGTTCAAATAAAAAAGTAAAACTGAAATTGGTGTTTGAGGTCAAAGGGAGTTCGAAGCAATTTCTGTAGCCATTCGCGTCTCTTTCATGCAAAATTGTTGCTTGGACAATTTTATTTTTTGAACATCATTCGTCTTCTCGACAGATTTTTCACGCTTGAGTTCATAATTTTTGTATGATATAGATCGCTTTTCAGAATTTTAAGAACCTAACCTAAATTAATCTATATAAAGCCCCCCATGAGCCATTGCTTTCCGGGAGCAGTTTGTTCGACTAAAGTTTGTTATGCCATAGCCTCAAAAAGGAGGGAGTCCTTCTGGCATTATTATAACAATTGTAATGTATTGAAAATTTTACCGTGACAAACGCCATCATGTAGAAACTTGCGAGACAACGGTTTATTTTGTGAAAACACAAAAATTTGCAGGATCAAAAGGGATCTAGCAAAATACTGCGAGAGGAGAACTTCACCAAGTTCTGTCGTATTTGGCTCATTTTTGCTGTTTTCCTATCATTTATTTCAGAAACCATTAAGGAAATTTGATAAATCAGAGTTCACAAAACTTTATTTACTTCATTGACCTTTTACCTCTCTACCTTCAGATCAGCAAATAGTGTAGTAGTGCCACAATCGATACAAAACAAGTATTTGTTCTGTTATCTGATGCAAACATACTGTGCTATTGCCTTAACATATGTCGACATAGTGATCAACCATTCAGACTAAAAAACGTCACTATAAAAAGCAGCAAATTTGTAGTAGAAGAACTTTTTTCAAATCTGCGTGGATAAAATCCACTAAGTGGCGGTTCGAAACTGGAAGCAGAGGAAAATCCGCACATAACAACGAGCTCGGCTGAGCGCGGGGGTTCAATGCTTAGCGACACAGCTCGAGCAGTAAGAACTAAGATAAGATTATTTATTTACACTAGTTGTGCATACAAATATACGCTACATCAGATAGTGTTGACTGTATAACTAACTACTTGTTTCAAATTCAATATCTCGTTAACCGCAATAATTTTTATTCTAAAAGTAGCTATAATTTAGTCTACTCCATTTTTCACGAGGGCAAAGTAAATATGACCAGCTGCAAACTTTTTGAACCCAAATTCTGTTCGTACCCCCTATTGGAGTCTATCCTTTGCTTTTCTTTGACCAAAAGTATTATACACTAAAAATTTTGTAAACCAGAATTTTTAAAGCAGTAATTGTAGAAAAACGTTAAAAATGGACGATGGTGTTCATTTTCACATCCTTTCATCAGAGCTGATCTATTCTGCCCCCACCCCACCCAACACCAGCTTAGTGGGTATATAACCTTTTACACCAAGCACAAGTGCTTTATTTCACATAGTAACGCGCTTTACAACAGTACATATATTTAAAAGGTTGCGTAAAAAGAACTTGCTCGGATGCGAAATGCAATAGATCTTTTTGAGCAAACAGCGTCATTGGAGAAACCAGTCGAACAAAGTTGATCAACATAATTTTGGAATATAACCATCTTTTTGTTATTGGTAAATTTAATCATAGCCAGTTCACTAAGGTCCATTTTTGGAATCCCTGGTCACCAATTACAAAAATTAATTTTACTGTTGAAATATTTCACGCTAAACTTCAATTTCTAGTCTAATTGTTTTTGATAAACTCATTAAATAGAGAACGAGATGAAGAAAACGCCCTCTTCCTTTGAAATTGAGATCCCTGAATTTCAAACTCCTGAAATTGGGACGCATGAAACGAGTTATCCACAGCCAACCTTTTCGATGCAAATGCCAACGCCACGACCAACAGCAACTGGTGAGAAGAGAACCGCATATGTGCTAAGTCCCCTACCTAAAGCTCGTGAAAACAACGAGGAAATGGTTAAAGTTATTTAAGCTACTGTACAAAAAACTGTGGAATCCACTATCAAGGTGTCTCTTGAGAAGTCGATGCAAATTCTTTAGCAAACAATCAGGATCAAGTCCTAAATCTATGGTGACTGCTGCCCTTGTATAATATAGAGAGAGCTATAGGACAAGCCTGAGCAAAGCATTGATATCGCGGCTAACAAAACGCAATTGAGATATCTTGCTCAGTTATTTCGCTTTGAAAGAATCTTCCAAGTTTGACAACTGTATGAACGCTAGCCTGAGATGTCTCAGGGCAAGTAGTTCCATTCTGGTCAATGAACGTGGCTTCAAGAATACCACTGATGCGCAAATTTTTCCTTCTGTTGTTTTGCTCTTCAGTATGGGCCGAAGCTTTGAGTCGAGGCGTTTTGCAAAAATCAGTATCTTTCAGAACAAGAAAAATCTGTCAAACGCAAATGTCAGAAATCTTCAACATGATAAAAACTGCTGAAAAGAATCACTGAGAACCAAAGAAGACAAAATTTTCCTTACATGGAAGAAGAACAAAAAAGTTGGAGAAACGAAGCAATCTCTTTTATGGTGGCCATCCTCTCAACTTTTACTTCAACGAAATTTGAAGTTGCTTTTCGCAGCAGTTTTCCTCTACGTATTTTCTGCAGCAGCACAGTGATATCTCAACCAGATTCCAATCTAAAAGTCAACTCGGTGCTCACTTTTTTATATAAATTATGTCGGGTGCTCCACTTTAGCATTTGCTCTCTCGAGTGCCATTATGATGAATTAATTGCTTCAGTTTCTAAATTATTTAAAAATCAAACCGAATGTCACAGTTTCATTTGAAACTTGACTGGATTACCTGGACCATAAAAACTCAATGTTGTTTGAGTGCAAATTAATGTTTCAAAATAATCGAACCAGAGAAAGAGGTAAAGTGATACTTGTTTACGAATGCACTTCGACTGTTTTAGAGGACTCCACTGAAGAGGCAAAGATAACCTTTAGAGGGTGTATCAGCGTTGAAGTTCGTCTCATCGCCTATATCAAATTGGGCATTCTGATCGTCTATCGCCTGCTAATTCAAAAGCTGCCCACTTTGTTGAAGTGTTCGACCTTAATGGAATCTGTAGCTGGCGGAAATCGGAAGTGTATTGTCTTGGGTAATTTAAACATTGAAAAACTTTAATCATCTGATCCTTCGCAAAGTATTTAATTAGTAGCCATAGCTTCCAGCAAGGTATTCAAAATCCAACAAGAGTTACCAAAAATTCTTCCTCCTTGCTTGATCACATCTCAACGTATATACATTCTTCAAAATGAAAAAAATCTGGAGTAATCGGGTCTTCTATAACAAATCTTTTTCCTGTCTTTGTTGATCTTTTTTTTTCAACTGTAAAAGGGATCCAATTTCCTTCGAATATAGAAAATTATCTAATATAAAAAAATTGGAACGGTTTTCGAGCATATTGATAACTTAGACAGGGTGGAAATCAAATCAATGACGTGCACTATACAAAATGCTGTAAACATTTTCGCTCCCCAGCGTCTTTTCAAGCGAAAATCTGAACAATCAACCCAATGGACAACTAGTTTACTCAAAAACCTTATGTCGAAGCGCAACCATATTCGGGAGCAAGTTATCCCACTTATAGAATTCGAGCAGAAAAATACATGCCTATTTAAAATTTAGTTACCACATCATTTCGATCTGCAAAAAAAAAGATTATTATGCAACCCAAACTGAAAAGAGTATGGAAATTGAAAAGAGTTAGAAATTTTTGTCACATGAACTTGGTTAAAGGCAAAACACGAAACCATCAATACCAAATGAGATTTCTGTCAATGAAAACATAGTCAACGTTGATGTTGATATTGCTTCGGTATTCAAAGAATTTTTATCTAGCTTTGATCCGCAGCTCTTGGATGATATCAGTCACCGCGAACCTGTTGCTCTCAATAATGTTGATTTTTCAATGTCATTCAAACCTGTAACCTCTAGCAAAAGGGAAGAAATAATAGATTCTTTGCGAGCAAATACCTCCTCTCGTGCCGATGACATAACCACTGTGGTAATTTAAATACTAGGAAACGTGCTCAGCTGTCCGCTGTTGAATTTATTAACTGAATATATTCGCAGAGTACAATTGTGCAAAGCTATTGCCGCTACACAAAAAAGAAGCAAAGGTAATCCTAACAATTACCGGCCGATTTTTTGTCTCCTTTTGTAAGCAAAATTTTCCAGCGGGTTTTATGCAACCGATTGTTAGACTACTTTACATACTTACTTCCTATTTTTGTAATCAATTCGGGTTTAGGCCTAAAAAGTCGACTGTAGATACCTTAGTTTATATTACTGAAACTATTCAACATGACTCGACGAATTGTTATGAACCTACAAAAGCCATATTTTTTTGACTGAGAGAAAGCATTGACACGGTTGATCATTCTATACTAATAAAAAAATCAGAATCATTCACAAATTGTGGTTATCCTCTATTCTAGCTGTCGAGTTATTTAGAAAAGAGATCGCACAGTTTTTAAGGCCAGGTCCAGTATCTCTGCAGCTCTTCCATCTAATTGTTGAGTGCCTCAGGGATCTGTTCTAAGACTTCTACGTTTTATCATCTACATCAATGATTTTCATCACGTCTGTCAAAATTCTAAAGTATTGCTATTTGCTAATGATACTTTTGTTTTTTTTTCACATGCCGAATAATGACACCAACAGTGTAAAACATGAACTTCAATGAATGGATGAAATCGAATGAAATTACTTTAAACGAAAACAAGACCGAAGAAACATTAGAAAAAAATTGTCGATTGTTAACTCAAATCTGAAACTCTTCTTTCAGTATCGAGTGTGAAATATTTAGAAGTCAAAGTTGATAAACTCTTGATGTATAAGTCTCATATTAACAGTCTACACTGCTCTATATCCAAGTTGGTTGGTTTGACTTATTCGATGAGTGGGTTTCTAAATAAACAGGACTTGCTAATTTTCTACAATGTATACATCAAGCCTAAAATGCTGTAAGGAATTTTAGTGTACTGTTGTACTTCAAAATCGGAACTGAATGTGCTGAACCCTTTGCAAAATAAGTTTATAAGAAGAAATTGTTTTCTGCGCAAATTCACTCGTGTTGATCATCTTTTCGAG
>NC_134477.1:28962203-29064703 GCF_964194025.1 Convolutriloba macropyga
CAGTCGATTTTGAACGGTTATCTTGCAAGATTTTGACAGATTCTGCCAGAATCTTGCAAGATAATCATTCATTCTGTCAGAAAATTGCAAGATAACCATTTTTCTGCCAGAATCTTGCAAGATAGTATTTTACTGCTAGAATCTTACAAGATAATCATTTCTATGTCAGAATCTTCTAATATATATATATTATATATATATATATATATATATATACATATATATATATATATATATATATATATATATTTGCGCAATATCCTACAAGATGAATTGATTAAGGGCGAGTATTTCTGACAGCAAGAGATTTGCGCAAAAGCTCTCCTAATTTCGTTGAAGCTCAAAAAAATGGCAGGCCTTGAATAATCACATTTTTGGGCATTGGCAAGAAAACTTAAGCGGAAGGAGCTGAATCAAATAAAGGGAAGCTGTTTTAGATGCAAAGAATAATACCACATAATTTTTTCATCAGAAAAAGGTAATCTAGACGTGTAGATTTGTAAATCGTGATAAAGTTGAAGGAAAAAATTTTTTAAAAGTAATTTATTTTGTGTCAACTCTTCTCAAAGGCAGATTTCAATTTGTTTTCTTCACATAATTCATATTTCCCTGATTTAAAAATCCAATTATATTTACTATTTTTCGTAAAAAACACGCAACTGTTTCATAAGTAAATTTCTGCGCAAAATGAAATGTGTTTCATGAATTAGAGCCAATAAGAGAACAGCTCGACCGGAAAAACTTGCAAGAATCTTTCATGATTCTTGGCAGATGTTTCCATTTTTCTGGCATATGTTGCAAGATAACCATTTTTCTGCCAGATCTTACAAGATAAGCAGTTTTTGCAAGATTCTGGCAGAATCTTGCAAGATAACCATCTGGTCTCGACTGGGGACTGGTCAAAATCTATTGAAAAAGATTCAATTCCTAAAATTAGCACTCAAAAGCTGTCAATTTCAAAAGTTTTTTGACAATTTTTTGCCCAGTCTTCTCATGCGGGTCCAGCCTTCCCAGAGTAAGCATGGATTGTCAACTCAGATTGTTGACTCTGGTAGAATTGCTCTATGTCTAGACCCATCAGCGAGAATTAAAGAATACAGTTTTATTTTTATGGGGTGTTTGGATCGAGAGCTCTCTTTGCACAGTTCTGCTTCTATGAGCATCGTAGCGAGAACATAATATCGAACAAAAAATATCCAAAAATGAAGAAGGCTGAAATCTTGATTCTAATAATAGTCCCAAATTGTGGATGAGTATTGAATGATACTGACTGAAACGACACAAGTGTATAAATTCAAAAGTGTTTTTTTGAGCGTTATATATCGTGTTCTACAAAATACAAAAACTCCATAGTCTAAACATTTTTTTGCAAAATCAATGCAAAAAAATTTTGTTCAAAAAAGTTCTCTGATTTCTTAGAAATTTCGCTCAGGGTCAGGCACTCAGAAATCTCTGAATCGAAGCCAAATAAATTTGTATCAGGTCTTCAGAAAGTTAGGATCTCATTTAGGTACGCCTCAAATACATTTTTTTGTCACACGATCAATGCGTATTGCTTCAAAATGCGTATCAGATCCCGCCAAATAATACAACAAATTAACTCCGGAGCTAAATTTTTTTTGGTCGAACAAAAAACAGACGGCATCTTTTCTTTTTATAAAAGTGTCAAGAATAGTTTATAAGTCGTATTTATCAGTGAAAAAATTTCACCCAATAACTAATTAAGGCCAAAAAAATTTGCGGTTTAGTTTTCAAATATGTTCGTCTTTATGGTAAACGGATAAATTGGTACTGTGAACCCGAGTATTGCGTGCAATCTACAATCAGGGATACAACTAATAGGAAGAGATGTGTAAAATGACAGCTTAATATTGCCGTCTGTAATTTATGCTGTTATGCTGTTTCAATAGAGAATGAGCTGACAAAACAGCTTTCAGTTCAGTGGACATGATATCCAAGGTGAGCCGTTAATAAATTAGGCTATATGTATGAATACAACGATGATAGACGCTTATATAACTGTAACAAATCAATGATATAATTAACATACGCTAATTTCTTTCCGAGGGTACACCAAATATCAACATGCTATCCAAAACCGCTTATTTTCCTCATTTGAAATGTTGTCTGAAAAACCAAGGAAAACATTTTTTTTCGGAAAAATAGTCATAGTGTTTAAGTATATTTGACCGCTATGATATGCGATGATATAGACCAAATTCCGTGCAAAAGACATTTTTGGCCTGTATTTCCAGAAAAAAAAAAGTTTTAGAGCTTTTATAAAAAGGTAGTGACCATTTGCACCGGTACTTTAAAAACATTGACCGTCTTGGCCATCAAAATTGAGAATTGGCCTGTTCTTTTTTTCAAAGCAGTCTGGATAACTAGCATGTTTGACAATGCTGCCCTATAGTCATTTCACAAGACGAGGACACTAGGCCGCATCTATCTCGGTATGATTTGTAAATCTATTATCTAAATAACTTCACATCTCTTACTTGAAATATCTTTCCATGAATAAATCTCAAGTTTCACTACTAAAGTCCGAAGTGCTGCTTTTCGTCACAATGTGAAAAGACATAATTGATAACATTATATGGAAAAAAACACTCAAGAACGTTCATTTCCTGCAATTATTGGACCCATTTTGACCACTTTTTAAATGAGTCTGGTTGTCCAAATATTTAGTAATATAAAAAGGTATATAATTCAAAGAGTTTACGATTTTTTTTTGCTTCTGTTCCTGGTCGCCTGATGCAAGTAAATATTTCAGGTCATTCTGATGGAGTGACGGGAGTGAAGTTTTCCCCGACTGGGCATCTGGTTGCAAGCTCCTCTCGAGATAGAAGTGTGCGTTTGTGGTTCCTTCAATCAAAGGGGAGAACACGGCCTTCAAAGCCCACTCAGGTAAGTTAAAGGTGACGAGATATCAAGAAAACGTGCCGCATTAGGTTCTTGAACGATTATGAATCCCGCTAGTATTTGTATGCGAAAGCGACACCTGCCCAAAAAATCAGATATTTTCTTAACTAGGTCATCCAGACAATAAATTTTGCGCAATAAATTGTCTTTTAATATTTGTCCGAGATTTATATCTTGCAAAATTTGAATCCGCTAATCACGGGATGTAGAGAAAAAATAAATTGAAGAATTTTATGTATTTTAATCCTTTCTCTGACTTCTTTCCCAGTCGAAACGAATAGGAAACATGTTTTTTTTTCTGGGCACCTAGGTTAAGTAACCTCTCAGTAATAAAAGATTGAAAAGGTTCCAATCACGAGTGTGCAAAGTGTTTTGAAATTTTCAAATTAGTTTAAGGCATATAGCATCAAACAAATAAAGTTGGTCATTTTAAGAAATCTAGTGGTTGCCAGAACAAAGCGGGCCGCTGTACAGTTCCTTGCCTCTCATCTACTGTGGGATGTAATTCGAAACATGTGGGCGGATATCTTGGCAACTGAAGAAAAATGCAATTTGAATTTGTTGTTAATCTTATATTTTAATTGAAATTGGAAAAAGATTTGCTGAGCACTGATTGCCTAATTGACGAAATTATACTTCAATACATCCCTCATTGCTTCTTAGAGCATTAATTACATTTGGTCTAAATTACACCAACTGGCCTTAAGTTCTAGAAATTGGGCATCGCTCATAACACGTTCTCAGGTTCTATCGTGTTATTTGAGACTTCATCACTCCAGCCAAGTATGCATCAAACAAGTGGAGCCTATTATATTACGTCAAGCTTATCTTATTCACAACTTCTATGGGGCAATTCTCTCTCAACCTGCTAACACTCCCCCTTCTTCTGTTTCACACTTTTTAAATACCTTGTCACTCTTTTGCGATCAAGTCCGGAAACTACGGTTCGGACCCATAACCTGTCACGAGGTTCTAAGCAGGCGCAAATAATATACAAACGCGCAGGTACTGGATTCGAACCAGCGTCTCCTAGTATGATGAGCTTTACACCAACTGGTTTTAAGATCTCGAACAAGGGGATTTTTCTTGTTTATGAAGACTTCATTTCTTGAATATTCTACGTGCACGTTTTACAAAACGTTGAACAAAAGTAGCTAGTTGTTAAGCTAGGCCAAACTTATTTTTCGCACCATTTGTAAAAGATTGTTCTCTCTCAACCCTCTAACATGTCAAGCAACGCGTCTAATTCAGTTGGCTCACTTCCAAGCCTGCCCGGAGTCTGACACAAAAAATAATGTAACAATGTCGTTAAAAAGTTCATACAGCTTTGTTACTAAAAAGGGGCAAATACCTAATTTAGTCAAAAATTTTTAAATTTTTCTTGAGCAATTCTATGAACGTTTGTTGCACATGCGTGAACCGCACAACGTGAACCACCAACTCCTTAACTGATCTGAGGGAAGAGAAAGAAAAAAAAATTGCTGAAACTTCAGTCACACCAGTGGAGCTTATTTCTTATGAAGCGGCATTCCAGTCGCTTCAAGTTGGACTAAAAATGAGTGAGCTAAAAAAATTATAATTCTCTCTCAATTATAAATATAAAAAGTATACTTAAGAATCTTAATTGTCAATTTTACCTTGAAGGTATCAGAGTGAATGTTTTTGTTGAATTCCGTATCTAGACTAGGTTAATAGTCGGAGAGACACTATCACCCAAAATACTAACACGAATGTTTTATTTTTAAGAGAAATTTTTTCTTCAAAGTTTACTCACAATGCTTCCGGCTTCCCCTGCCTCCGACTTGGAATCAACTCAGCTGCTCGAAAGTTAATTGATATAATAAAGTAAAAGAACAGGTAAGCAAATACGGGAACAAGTCGATTGGATTTTAACCAAAAGAAATAATTCAACTCATCACCACAATTAGACGATCTAAACTGGAACTTATCTAAAGATCCCAATTTTTCTAAAATTAATTGACCACGCAAAATTGTCTATTCTAATATCAGCCTCGCGAAACTCCAGTTCTTGACTCTCGATATTCTTAATGTAACTCTTTCATCTTTTAAGAAAGACCAACTTTAATCGAGAACAACTACTCTCTCTCTCTCTCTCTCTCTCTCTCTCTCTCTCTCTCTCTCTCTCTCTCTCTGTCTCTCTCTCTCTCTGTCTCTCTCTCTCTTTCTCTCTCTCTCTCTCTCTCTCTCTCTCTCTTCTCTCTCTCTCTCTCTCTCTCTCTCTCTGATTCTGTTACTCAAGTTGAACACCTCTACGAGGTCAGAGTTGTTTTGAGCCTTCTACAACTCCGCTGTCGCAGCAAACAACCGTGGTATTTTACTTTTCTTTAGCAACTATTCAACTCACAACGTATTAGAACGAGTGAACAACAAATTGGTTCAAATAGCTGCTATGGACTACAGCAAATGTGTCTCCATTACGAAAAGTTTGCTACTATGACTTCAAGTGAGCAATTGAATGACCTGAACCCCTTATTTATACATTGCTGACTTCTACTCAAGCTATTCCTTCTAAAACACAAGCAGTATCAGACTTATGACGCTACCAATAATCAATCGGTCAACGACTCAACTAAAAAAATAGCCTTTTTGGATGTTTAAAGAGCTCGCCGTATCTATGAAACAAAATTCCCGAAAATGACTACAAAGAAACTTGCCCCAATGTATTTATTAACTGCCTGGCAAGTTTGACCATGCTGAGTTAATTCCCTTATGGTAACTAACTTTCATAGTCTTGGTCCCCCTCAGGAAATTAATATTACACCAATTCAACTTCTAACAACACCTTTTTTATTCTTTAGACGTCTGGTTTGCCAAATGGCTTGGAATTGCAAGCCAACAGTCTTACTAACAGTTTGTTGGTCACCGATTTTCGAAATTCAGATGCGACAATTTTGTAATAACTTCTTCTTCAATTGCGACTATCTTCTTCAATTGCGACAATTTTGTAATAAAAGTAGTATTTTTCTAAATTCTACAGTAATTTAATAAAGTGTAATTGCCATAATACCCTTCGGTAAGCGTGTAAAGAACTCAGAAATCTTGCTAGTAGAAAACAGCGTTCTTATAGTTTTCTATAAAAAACTGTTAATAATATTAGCTGACAATATTGACTCCCGGGTCGATGTTTCGCCAAAAGACAATATAAAATTAGCGGTAAATAGCGATGAAAAAAAACTATTTTTACTGCAAAATGCCCGCATCTTTTAGCGTTGAATGCGGTGAATTTTTGCGGTTCTTAGCGGCGAAAATTTTTTTTCACCGCATGTATCGGAATTCATACAAAAAAGAAACTGCCCTACACTGTTTCGAACCTCTACCTCCTGCGTGTCACCAACTTCGTAATCCACTGCGCCATCGTTCATTCACGGCAGTGATATTTCCTGTGAATACAAGATAAGCGTTGAAATTAGCGGTGAATATTTGTTAGATTTGCGATTTTAGCGATGAAAAAATTTTTTTCACCGCATTCTGCTGGTAGCGGTGAGAATTGTTTTTTCACCGCATTCTGCTGGTAGCGCTGAAGATTTTTTTTTCAACTCATCCTGCTGATAGCGGTGAAAAATTTTCTTTCTCCGCCTAAGCGGTGAAAAAGAATTTTTCACCGCCTAAATTTTTTTTTCACCGCATTCATCGCATTGAACTCAAATCTTACACTTTTACTCAAATTCACCGCAAATCTTACATCTTTTAGCGATTTTTAGCGGTCTTACCTCGAACCGGGCTGATAGATACATCCCTATAGGAAATTTATATTCTATTTGCACCATACGGTTCTTCAAATAATACTAACACCTCTGAACGAACATACTCTCCCCCGGGGGAGGGGAGCTGTAATAGGAAACAGTATATCATTAATATGTTTCCAGCTACTGTGCGCTCTGTGGACTTCTCGTTAGACGGCGAGTATCTAGCGACTGCTTCGGACGATAAAAGCGTAAAAATATGGTCTGTGCACAGGCAGAAATTCCAATTCTCTTTAAACCAACATACTAATTGGGTTCGAGCAGCTCGTTTTGCCCCGGAGAGCAACATCATTGCATCTTGTAGCGACGACAAAACCCCCTCGGCTCTTTCATGCAAACTCGGCTCTTTCATGCAAAATTGTTGCTTGGCCAATTTTATTTTTTAAACGTCATTCGTCTGTCTTCTCGATTTTTCACGCTTGAGTTCATAATTTTTGCATGATCTCAAACGCTTTTCAGAATTTAAAGAACCTAAACTAGATTAATCTATATAAAGCCGCCCCCATGAGTCATTGCTTTCCAGGAGCAGTTTGTTCGTATTTAGTTTGTTATGCCATAGACTTAAAAAGATGGGAGTCCTTGTGTATTATTATATCATCGCATTGAACTCAAATCTTACACTTTTACTCAAATTCACCGCAAATCTCACATCTTTTAGCGATTTTTAGCGGTCTTACCTCGAACCGGGCTGATAGATACATCCCTATAGGAAATTTATATTCTATTTGCACCATACGGTTCTTCAAATAATACTAACACCTCTGAACGAACATACTCTCCCCCGGGGGGAGGGGAGCTGTAATAGGAAACAGTATATCATTAATATGTTTCCAGCTACTGTGCGCTCTGTGGACTTCTCGTTAGACGGCGAGTATCTAGCGACTGCTTCGGACGATAAAAGCATAAAAATATGGTCTGTGCACAGGCAGAAATTCCAATTCTCTTTAAACCAACATACTAATTGGGTTCGAGCAGCTCGTTTTGCCCCGGAGAGCAACATCATTGCATCTTGTAGCGACGACAAAACCACTAAAATTTGGGACATGCGAACCAAGGAATGTGTTCACACGTTTTACGGCAACGACTACCACATGCACGATGTGAAATTCCACAATACGGGTAGTTGCCTAGCAACTGGCTTGTCTAATGGGGGAATCAAGATTTGGGATTGCAGGGTGAATAGACTTCTGCAAAGTTATCATAGTCACGACATGTGTGTCAATTCGCTGGATTTCCACCCAAACGGAGATGTGTTGATTTCGGCCAGCAGTGACTGTACTGTGAAAATACACGACTTAAAAGAAGGAAGGTTAGTATTGGTTTTATTATTATTAAGGTTTGATGCAGTATACTGTACTAATCAAAGAGTACGGTCGTTCTGGAAAGAGTTCAACATTAGTTGAAATATATTATTCACTGATGCGAATCACTCGTTAATTTAATGAAATTGCACAAAACGAATGTCAGTTTTCTGACATTATAACTTAAAAATATGCAATGCATCTTAGTTTGGTGCAATCGTGAACGACTCAAAACGTTCATAAGCTCAGTTGATTCTCGATCAGATGCCCAAATTAACAGCGCTTTTGGTCTCTTTCGGATTCTCTTCCTACAATTATTTGATAAAGCGAAAACTTTGATCAACATGCCCTCTTAATGGGTGAAGAAAAAAAATGTTAAAGTAATACTTTTCCAATGGTCGAAGTTAGTTGATGTTGAAATAAATGACAGACGAATAGTTTTACAAAGCGATGCATATACTTCGAAAGATTAAAATTCAATAGTTTTAGGACAAGCAATGTTGACAATTTTTAATATTTTTAGATTGATTTACACTTTGCACGGACATCAACCTCATTCGGCCACTGCAGTTGCGTTCACTCGCAATGGGGAGCAATTCGCCTCTGCGGGAAGCGATAACCAGATTTTAATTTGGGACACCAACTTCACTGAGGCATGCGATCAACTATCGGATGTGTTTTCCACGGAAGGATCTAGGAAGAAGAGCGCGAAAAGGAAAATTAACCCCCCTACGAGACAGGTGGAAAGCAGACAGTCTAGTGAAAGTGGGAGTGTGATTCCTGCATACAGTAGGCCGAATGCAAGGGAGCCTCTTGCACAAATAAATGAAAGTTAGTGCAGCTTAGCTAAATCGAACATAGCGTTTTTGGTATAGTGACCTGCCATATTACGTGTGCAAATATTCTGTGATCTTTTCAAAATGGTACTGTAAAGGTATAGTGTAGGAAAACTGATCAGGAAAGAGGATGAAAATCTGATGAAAACCGTGATGTTTTATCGTGTTCAAATAAAAAAGTAAAACTGAAATTGGTGTTTGAGGTCAAAGGGAGTTCGAAGCAATTTCTGTAGCCATTCGCGTCTCTTTCATGCAAAATTGTTGCTTGGCCAATTTTATTTTTTAAACGTCATTCGTCTGTCTTCTCGATTTTTCACGCTTGAGTTCATAATTTTTGCATGATCTCAAACGCTTTTCAGAATTTAAAGAACCTAAACTAGATTAATCTATATAAAGCCGCCCCCATGAGTCATTGCTTTCCAGGAGCAGTTTGTTCGAATTTAGTTTGTTATGCCATAGCCTTAAAAAGATGGGAGTCCTTGTGTATTATTATAACAATTGTAATATTTTGAAAATTTCACCCTGACAAACCCCATCTTGTGGAAACTTGCGAGAAAACGGTTTATTTTTCGAGAACACAAAAATTCACAGGATCAAAGAGGATCTAGCAAGATACTACGAGAAGAGAAGTTCACCAATCTCTGTTATATTTGATTCATTTGTTGCTGTTTTTCTATCATTTATTTCACAAACCAATAGGGAAAAAGTTTATCGTTTTGTTTGTCACGTAATATGAATTAAATTGATAAATCAGAGTTCGCAAACATTTCTTTAATTCATTGACCTTTTACGTCTCTAACATCCGATCAGCAAATAGTGTAGTAATGCTACATTCGCTACAAAACAGAAGTATTTTTGATGTTATCTCATGCAAACATACTGTGCTATTGTCTTAATATATATCGACATAGTGTTCAACCGATCAGACTATAAAGCATCACGATAAAAAGCAAATTTGTAGTAGAAGAACTTTTTATAAATCTTCGAGGATACAATCCACTGGCTGGCAATTCCAAACCCGAAGCAGAGGAAAATTGGCACATAACAACAAACTCGGCTGAGCACGGGGGTTAAATGCTTAGCGACAGAGCTCGAGCAGTAAGAACTAACGATTAGATTATTTATTTACACTAGTAATGCATACAATTATGCGTTACATCAGATAGTGTTGACTGTAACTTACTACTTGTTTCAAATCCATTACCTCGTTAACCGCATTATTTTTTGCTCTAAAGGTAGCTATAATTCAGTCTACTCCATTTTTCTATAATGAGAGCAAATTAGATATGCACATTTGCTAACTTTTTGAACCCAAATTTTGTTCATACTCCTTTAAAAAATTTCTTGGAGTCCTTCCATTGCTTTTCCCTAGCCAAAAATTTTATACACTGAAAAATATTGTAAACGAGAATTTTTTAATGGATTACTTGTACAAAAATATTAAAAATAGACGTTTGAGTTTAATTTTGCATCATTTTTGAGCCGATCTATTCTGCCTCCCCCACTCCCAGCTTAATGGCCATATAACTTTTTACTCCTGGCAAACGTGCTATATTTTAGATAGTAACGTGCCTAATAACAGTACATAAATTATAATTGGGGGGCATAAAAAACAGTGGTGGATGCGAAACATAATAGATCTTTTCGAGCAAACAACGCCAATGGACAAACCAGTCGTACAAAATTGATCAACATACTTTTGGAACTTAACCGTCTTTTTGTCATTAGATAATTTTAATCATAGCCAGTTCACTGTTGCGCACATTTTGGATCCCTGGTCAAGAAGTAAAAAAGATAGTTTCACTAATGAAACAATTTACACGCAACCCCAATACTTCATGTCTCAAAAACTTTGCTAAGAACTGAAATTTGCTGATCCTACGTCTGATTTTTCAGGCATGCTTCGCAAGTCAACATTCCAGCCGATACAAAATACTCCAAACATTTCATATAGTTCAATCCAACATCAGCCATCTCTTCCAGACTTTTCTGGAAACTTCAGTCAGAACTCTCATCAACATTCAGCATCTGAAGTTGTTCATTCTTCTGCAATTGAACCAGCCACTTCTCAGCCGTTTATTCAGAAAGAAAAAAGTGAACAAAATGTTGCCAGAATTGATCAACAGAGACCGAAAGAGGAGGATTTGAGAGTGATGGAAAAGTTAGAAATGATTACAAATCAGATGGATATATTGACTCAAACTGTCGCAATTATCGAACAAAGATTGACAAATACTGAAGATAAGTTGAACTATTTGATGACTACGCACCGAAATCACGGGTCCTCTGTTTTCAATGGGGAAGAATAAAATAATTTGTTAATAATGAATACAAAAATTAAAAATTCCAGTCCATTGTGTTCTCATTTAAAATGGCTTTATTATTTTCTTGTTATCATGAGCATTTCTTTTTTCTCAAGCTGAGTTTGAATGATTGAGTAAACATTTATAAAAATCAAGAGACACTAAGTACTTTAGGAAGCCGTCATTACATATTTAGAGTCCAAATTTGTAATCCTAAGATGCAATGCTGAACATAGAGCATCTTAGAGATTCAGAAGTTGATCAGATTTGCTGTTTATTATCGCTTAACAGAAAACAGGTATTTATTTGATTTAATAATTTCGTTTGATTGTATTGAACTAGTGAATGCTATCAACAGGTTTTTTTTTATTAAAAGGTAAAATAGTTGGTTGATATACAAATTGTAAACAAATGGTTGATAAACAATTGGCAAACATATTGTATTCAAGCGAAAATGGATAGTTACGGAAATGTAATGTAATGTATGTATAGTGAACACACTAAAAATAGTTGAGGTATATTCACCTGAAAAATAACCTTAATTTAACTAAAACGTTAAATTAATTTTGCAGTACCTTAACTTTCGTTCCTGAAAACCATCTTAATGTTAACTAAATGATTAAGGGAGCACTAACTTAGATTTTAGCTTAAAATTTATATTGACAGTACTTTAAATTTTACTTTAATCCTTTAGGTTAAAATAAAGTAATCAGTGGAAATCACCTACCACGTAAAAAAGTCAAGGTAAATTCAAGGGAAGTTAAAATGAAAATTTAAGGGGTTTCCTCTTAACTTGTACGTTGAAACTAATGTGTGTTCAGGTAATTTTTGGGTAAAATTAATGTACAGTAAGATAAGCATGTATTTAAAGTAAGGTAAGACCACATTAACTCGTTAAAGTAACAAAACTTATATATAAATTTGAGTTACAATCAACTGCACGAAAACAAACCCGAAAAGAGAAAATAAGTGAACAAATATCGAAATTATTTCTAACGTTTTCTTTATCAACCAGTTATTGAGCAAGTTTTTTCCAGTATTTTTATGTGAGTTTCTGTGTAAATCTCAGCTCATAATGTGCAGGGTAGGTTACACGCCTTCTACGACCAACAAGAGAAAGGGGTCCATGAAAACCCAAAACTTTGAAGAGCACCGATAAGATGCACGGCAAAGCCGGGTCCCAAAAAGCTATCTCCAAGAAAACAAACAAACAGAGCTTCTTTGGTTAGCTCTCTTATTTCATCTAAACGCTTCCCGTACCAAAAAAACAGCCCAAAAAACAAAAAAATATATTGAAAACGGGCATATTTGTCCTTGATGCGTCACAAAAGCGTAAAATAAGGTAAACCTACATTAACATGAGTAATATAACTTTTTGACTTAACCCATATTAAGGTAGGTTAAGGTAGCGTTAACCGCAATTTTCAATTAACTTTTTTTGTGTGATGCCGTGTGAGATCTGAACGATATATTGAAAACAAGGAGAATTGGTAATGTGCGATCGCGCATAAGGATCCGAACCAGCTCATCCACAATTTTGGCATAATTGGCTACCAAATGAGGAACAGATAGAAAACCCCAAAAAGTTTAAGTATTTTTTTTAAAAAAATGCTGTATGAACAAAAAGATAGCCTCCAAAACAAACAACTCAGCGGGGTAAGGAAAGTGATGCACTAGATTGATGAGATATGCCAGTATTAAGAAAGCGAGTCAAGACGAACAGCAAAACAACAACAAACACTAATTACAGCAAAAAGTTTATGTCAGTTTCAAAAAACAAACTTTAATAACAAAGTCAATATAGCGTCCAATAAAACTGAGAATAAACGTTGTAGCTTGTTACTCACCAGAAAAGATATAGGACCAGTCTATAATAAGGGTTGTTAACAATTAGACAATGAAGAACAAAAACAGTAAATATGAAAATCTTGCTTATTTTAAAAAACAATTAAATTGAAAGTGATGGAAACCATTAAAAATCAATTAAAATATCCCATAGGTTTAAACTTTCCAGTGTTGCTAAAGACGGGAATTAAAAACTGTGGTTATCCAACTTTTATGCAGTTACAAGAAGAACAAATAGACAACAAACAAAATGTCAGTTAAATTTTGCTAGAACGCGCTTTCAAAGCCGTGAAGCCATAATTTGAACCTCAATATATGTTCGATTGCACCTTCTTCGAACACCAATATTGTATTATCTGACCTCTCTTTAATTAAACCAGGTAACAAGTAAACAAAAAAGAAAGAAGGTAAAATTAGTGAAACTTGTCTCTTTTTTGAAAAAGATTTTTTTTCCAAATAGATGAAAGCCAGTAATTACAAAATGAATTAATTAAACATGTTCATCTATTCTTCCAAAGGGAGCCCTTGAGACCTGCAATTATCCAGAATAAATCTTAAGTCTACAAAAAGAACGTAAAATATCACCAAATTCGAAAATTGGTTTACTTTTTTTGTGAAAAACCCGTGTCGAAGCAAGTAAAGTCATTTCGAATTCTTTGAAAACATTAAATTTTGTAACAGATATCTCTTTGACACCTTCACTTGACAACAATATTGTTATAGTTTGCCTGTAATTAGAAACTCGATTGTAAGCAGACGATAAAAGGAACAAAAATGTGAAGTTAAAAAGGGTTTTTTGTTTTTGAAAACAATTGGTTTCGTAGTCTTGAAAGCCATCAGCTATCTACTAAATCCATAATAATGACCCCTCTTTTCTTCCACGAAAAGCGAATGAAACCGGGTCATTGTACAGGAAATTTCATACGACTGAAAAGACAAAGTAAGAACGACAGTTAAAGACAAAAATTAAAATTCAGTTAAATTCTTCGAGAAAATAATGTCGAAGCCGTTAACAACAGAGTCTTTGTCTAAAAAGATTTAAGTATAATCAATTGTGTCTTATTTTGAACACCAATAATGTGATATATGATCTGTCAATGAAGTGATAAGGTGACAACACTAAATAAAAAATGAAAAATGTGCAAACAACTAAAAATATAAAAATGTGAAATCTAGTAGTATCACAGCCAGGAAACAACAATTTAAGGTGTAAAACCGCAATAAAGACTGCATTTGAATTCAGTAGAAAGAAGGAACAATTTTTCATAGCTGATCCTAGTCTATAAAATGACCAAATTAAGAGAAAAAGGAAGGCAAAGTTCAGTACGCCTTTTTTATTTAAAAATCAAAAAATTTGAAAAATCAAAACGACCTTAAGCTTCCAAGTCATAAGCTAGATAAAATAGCTTGGAGCTAACAAAGAAGTCAATTGGACCTATCACTAGTGAGATTTGATTTGAAATGTTCTGTTAATTAATTAATATATACAAAAGATCAAATTTTTTTCAATAAAAAACCGACTGATCACAATCCGAATTATTCATGATTGTAACAGTCCAAGATTGGTCCAAAACTCACTCTGCTAATGCTGTTCGTTCAATAAAAATACTTAATTTTTCGAAGCTAAATTTTTGGAAGTAGAAATAGCCCCCTTTTGAGTCTACAAAGATTTTATTAGTTGTTTTTAGGTGTTTACTTACATCAAATTTAATAAAAAAAATTATTTCGTGCTGTTTTTGATGAAAAAAGTCTGAAATTGGAAAAGTTTAGCCAGAATTTGACAAAAAATTAAATAAAAAGCCGACAGTTTTTGTGTCTTTAAAAGTAATATCAACAACACTTTCTTAAATAAAGACTGCATTTGAATTCAGTAGAAAGAAGGAGCATTTTTTCATAGCTGATCCTAATCTACAAAATGACCAAATTAAGAGAAAAATGAAGGCAAAGTTCAGTACGCCTTTTTTTATTTAAAAATCAAATGTTTTGAAAAATCAAAACGACCGTAAGCTTTCAAGTCATAAACTAGATAAAATAACTTGGAGCTAACTAGGAAGCCAATTGGACCTATCACTAGTGAGATTTGATTTGAAATGTTCTGTTAAATAATTAATATATACAAAAGATCGAATTTTTTTCAATAAAAAACCGAATGATCACAATCCGAATTATTCATGATTGTAACAGTCCAAGATTGGTCCAAAACTCACTCTGCTAATGCTGTTCGTTCAATAAAAATACTTAATTTTTCGAAGCTAAATTTTTGGAAGTAGAAATAGCCCCCTTCTGAGTCTACAAAGATTTTATTAGTGGTTTTTAGGTGTTTACTTACAGCAAATTTAATCAAAAAACTTATTTCGTGCTGTTTTTGATAAAAAAAAGTCTGAATTTGGAAACATTTAGCCAGAATTTGACAAAAAATTAAATAAAAAAGCCGACAGTTTTTGTGTCTTTAAAAGTAAAATCAACAACACTTTCTTTAAAAAATTTTTTCAAAATTTAGCCAATTAGCGAAATTTCAGTCAAAAATTCCGGAAAATGCGAATAAAATCAACGGAAATTACTCTAATTTTCTCAAAAGTTTAAACCTCAATATCTCACGTAAAAAACTAAAATAAAAAAATCCAATTCCATACTCTACGCTGGACCAGCTTTCTAATGCTACCAGTCTCAATTCTCTACGATGAATATATCGATCGACGAACATTGACTTAACAAAAAAAACCCATTTGTGTATATAGTTCCTTCCTCAACATGTGGGTCGGAACAATTTTTATAGAACTTTTATTTTGAGTTCCTCTGAAAAAGCTACTGCCGTTTGCCTGAATGGTGTCACTAAAGCCTTTGTCAACCCTCAGTACAACAATTACTATAATTCAGTTTAATGATAGGAGAAAAACATCCCAATCGTCTTCAACACAGCTGACGTTATTTGAAGTATTTCAACGCCTGCAACCCTTGCAACTATTTTTGGCTGCTAAATATTTTTTTGGAGTTTTTATACGTGAAAATGGCATTTTTTATGCGTAAATAAAGCTATTGTTAAGCTCACTGTTCATGTTTTGGGTAGCATTATTAGATTAAAATTTAAGAATAGCGCTGCTTTTTCAAAGCTATCGATAAAAAAAATTTCGTTCACAAATGTTTCCACTCTTCCTTTTTTTAAATCTCATACATGTAAAATCGAATAACCCCAAGGTTTAAGTTACATGTTGTAATATTATAAATCAAACATACTACATATTTACCTTGAATAACTAAACATAATAACAATGAAAAACTCAGGTTCAGTTTCTAGTTCTCGTGAATTATTTTAAAAAAAAAAACTTTTAAAGCATTCAATTTTTTTGTCCATTGGAACTCGTTCGTGTCTTTTTTGCATCTCTATCTTCAATTTTTTAAAGTATTTCTTTGATTTTCCCTTTTCTCAGAGCTCTTGGAAGTTTATTCCATTTCCGAACAAAATTTCTTATAATTGAATTTTGACTCCATTTTGATTTACATTTATTTGTGAGAGAAAAATAATATGTACGATTAATAACTTTAATTTCAACGTCTCCGATTATTCTGAATCTTTTTGATCTTGTATGTTTGTTTGTTGGACAAAATTGAAAAGTCTATTTAATGAAGTTTTTCTTCTTTGAATTTTTTTTAAGAAGTAGTTTATCACTACTGTCAAATTTTGTTCGAAAATAGCAAACTTTTATGCCCCATCTATATTCTTCGTCTATTCTGTCAATTGAGTTTTGCAATTCTGTCAATTATTCTGGCAAACTTTGAAAAAATATTGCACTAAATTCTAAATGCAATAAAACAAGTGATCTAAAGAGATTTATTCGAGCCTTTAAAGGTACTTGACTGCGTACCAAATAAATTGGTCTGATAGCTAAAGCAATTTTACTGATCACGTTATTAAGTTGTTTTTGATAGGCCAACTCTTTGAGAAGAATAAAATCTAGGTATCTGCATTCATCTATTGGTTTCAATGAAAGACTTTTAAATTCAATGCAATTGACAGTTGGTAACTTTTCATTTTTGAAAACCCTTTATTCTGTTTTCCCTTCATTTAGTGTTAACATGTTTTGTTTCATATTTAGTTAAGTTTCCGTCAATATCTTTTTAGTCTTTGCTTCTAAACACTGTTCATTTTTTTCATGACAAAATTGCTGTGTCATCTGCAAATTGTAAAATTTTCGAACTTTTTACTACTTCCTCGCCGAAGTCATTTACATAAAGTATGAATACTTGTGGTCCTAGTACAGTACCTTGTGGAACGCCATGAATTATAATTGTTCAGTCGGATTCAACTATTCCGTTTCTAACACAATGTTTCTTGTTAAATAGAAACGACTTCAATAAGACTCTTGCGTTTTCTCCAAAACCATAATTTTCATTTTTTTGAATGAAAATGTCCTAGGATATTGAGTTAAAAGCTTTTGCTAAATCCGAAAAGATTGTTAAGACTATCTTTTTTTCAACATATTGATTTATTTTCTCTGTCAGTGCAATTTTTGTATTAAGACACGACTTTTTTTCGGAAACCAAATTGATTTTTGTTAATTTTTTTATTCATATCTAAATGTTCCGACGTTTTCTCCAAGAGAAGTTTTTCAAAAAATACTTGCTAATGTTGGATTGACCAAAATTGGTCGATAGTTTTCAGGGTTATGCCTGTCGCCTTTCTTATAGATGGGGGTGACCTAGGCTTTTTTTAAAATTTCAGGGAATGTGTTTTTGCACTCATTAATAGCAAACTGTAAATGGGTTCCAATGGACAACTTACAATCTTTCAGTGCCCAAGATGGTATATGCCTTGGTCCAGCTGACTTTTGTTTTGGTAGTTTGTCAGTAAAATAACTTTGTATAGTTCTCTTCTGGATACCGGCCTGAAATTGAATTCATTTCCCTTAAATTAAAAGCAGGCAACTTAGGTGCAATTATTTTGCCCTTGTAAAAACCAAGACGGGCAAAACAATTATTCAAACAGTTTGCAATGCTTTTTTCATCTGATATTACGGTATGGCATTCTTTCAGCTTTGGAATTTTTTCTGTCGGTTTATTTGAGTTAATTTTGTTCTTGATAAATTTCCATTGTTCTTCTGAAGTTGGGAGATTCTCGAAAAAATGTTTTGTATAATCGTCAGATGATTTACGTAATCTTTTATTAACATTGTTTCTAATTACTTTGTAACTGTTAAAGAGCTCTTGATTAGGATCTTTTTTTCTATTCATTGAATACAAGATGCTTTTCATTAATGAGAATACGCAGTTCTTTGATAGCCATTTATTGCGCTCCTTTTTTGTTTTCACTTTTTTGACTATTTTTTTCAGAGGTGCGCGAATTTTTAATACGTTTTGGAAAATTTTGATGAATGTATGAGAAATTCTATTTGCTCCAATGTTTTTGTACATTAGCGACCAGCCTTGCAATGCAATATCACGGTTAAAATTACTTCTTTTGCATCTCCTTTTATCTCACATGAAATATTTTGTCTTTTGCTGCTTCCATTCTAATTTCAATGATGATTGATATACAATATTGAATTTGTCATTTTCAACCATTGACTCTGATATCTGTTTCGAATATTTGATTTTTTAAATAAAAGCAGTGGTCGATTAAGGAAAGTTTTTCTCCATTTGTCCATGTTGTTTTTTTTGTTTTCACGCACTGAAGCCCGTTATCTGCAATGAAGTTGTTAAGTAATTGTTTCCCAGTTTCTTTAAGTATGTTTATGTAGTAATCTCCAAACAGGATTAGATTGTCAGTGCTGGAATAAACACTTGAAATTTCTCATGTCATTTCATCAAGGAAGAATTTTGAAAGGTTTACGTTTGATCAATACGCGACATTTATGAGCAGTTTCGTTTTCAGAGGCTCAGTTACTTTTATCCACAGTGATTCAAAAAAAAACTCCGGTTGATGTTGTTCACGTCATTTTTTATTTTGATTGAAAACTGCTTGGGTATCCATATGCCTACACCTCCTCTCTTTCCAATTCAATTGGTGATAATCTCGGCTGATGAATAAATTGATGACTGCTGCATAGAAAAGAATCTTGAATAATATTGTTCTCTTTAATCCACGTTTCGGTAACAGCTAGGAAAGACAACTCGTCAAGAGTTGTCAAAAAATTTGACAACTTTTCGTACTTATTATTTAGGCTTCTACAATTTATGTACCAGAACTTGAGATCATCGTCTGTTCTCTTCTTTTCTTTGTACTACTGGTCTATTGTTTTCAATTTTTCTATTTGCGCTGGGCCACTGTTTTTTATTTCAATATCTCCTTTTTTTGCAGAATAATCGATATGACGTATAATAAATACCTGATATTGATGAAACCAAACCCTAGTGAAAACAAATTATTAAAATAAATCTGACAAAAGTTAAATTTTGGTTTTTTAGTATGATTTGAGTGACTTTTGAAAAAAGCAACTTTCCCCCCTTTACAAACAAAACCTATTATTTAAATGACCTTCCACAAATGCCTACTGTATTTTCCTATACTTTTAAATTTAAAATGCCAATAACATGTTTCAAATTTTAATCTACAAAAATTTATATATAATCTACAAAAACACATTGTTAGGTAGTGTCAGGATTTTGAGTCATTTTCTTTTGTTTGAGATAAAATTATTCCGTCCGAGCAAGGAGAGGTTTTTTTTGGTATTTGATTTTTTTGAAGTATGACAACCTTAACTGATGAAGCGCAGCCTGTGCCACCATTGCAAAAAAAGTTGGTAGAAATTTATTACACTATTATGTTTATGTGCTTGAGCCACCAATTGAACAACCTGACACAGATTGAGCAATTCTGTTGCAAACTACTGTTTTGCCAGCAGGTTGGAAACTCTTAGTGTTCACAAGAAAGGAAGTATTTAATATAGTTAGGCGAAACTCTTTAATGCCAAGGTTGTAAAACCAAAACAACACATATGGTTGCACTATTGTGAGCACTTCTCGTGTTTTCTCTCTTCTGCTGCATTTTGAGTGAAACCACAGTTCCTCGCTGCGTTTTTGTTATGAATGGTTCGCAGAGGGGATATAGTAACAATTTCTAGCACTGCTGGTTGAAGTGGAGGAAAACGTGGCAAATAAATGTCTCCCGCCCTATCGCTGTCATCGGGTCGCAGATTTGTCAGTTCGCGGAGAGGCTAGCGGATGAGCATGGTGATATTATTTAGTCCTTCAACCAATCGTGACAGCCAGTTATATCGACCCAGCTATGGCAGGAGAGGGCTTGATCGCCAAGAACTTAAAGTGTGCCGCACCTACAATATAGGCATTTTCACTAAATAGTGTACAGCTGAAACCCTAATTTGTCTTTTTGGGCAAGGGAGAACTCATTTGGAATAAAAAACATGCAAACCAGGACTTTAAATAGATGCAGCTTATAGCCAGACTCTTGACTGAGGCCTCAGTATTGAAAAATGCATTCTAAATTGTCAATTACGAGGTAAAAGCTTTCTGTGTCACAAAAAGAATCCTGAAATTTCCCGTGTAAACTTAGAGTGAATTTTTTCACTGTTTTTCCTCAATTGCATTTTTTTGCAGATCTGTTTTTTAATCTTCCAATGAATTTTTGTTCATTATTCTGCCAATGGATTTTGGTGTTGCTGATTGAGCCTTACACGACCGATTGAGACTCGCTCGATAGTTGACATCATTTCTTATATAATTTTTAAAATTTTGTAACTTAATTTAATTTAAGACAAACATTGTCACTTTTCTTTTTAGAAAAATATTGATACAACATAGATTCCTGTTCATATATAATTTTCACATAATTTCCTCTCTGAAGTTTTTGGCGATGATGGGTTTTCAAGTTTGCATGAACTCCTGTTCATTGAAAATTATCCACTGAAACGAAACTTTAACGGCAAGCCAAGATTTGTATGAGCTTATTGTTGTGCAAGATCTTTGTATGCGTGTTCAACAAATAAAGTATTGCGGCAAGATCAAGTTAAGATTTCAAACGTTCTATAATGGAAACTATAGCATTACAAGGCTTTGCTGTTTTGTCCAAATTTGTCTCAAGAAAACCAAGAATTGAAATGGCTTGTCTTAGCAAAATTTATCAAGTTCTGTTTTACATTATAGTCAGAAGTTTCCGCCACATTTTTGCTAATTCCTCATTCCTATTTCAAAGTTTTTAATCAACATACAAATTCTTAAGTTAAGCCAGGTGACTGTAAATTTTGTATCTATTCTGCCCCCCCCCCCCCCACAGCTTAGTAAGCATAAATCTTTTTTTTCATGATCCCAAGCGCGCGCGTGCTATTTTCTTACATAGTAACTTCTTATCTAAAAATTCGTAGCTGGGGATTATTAAAAACACGGTGGGGGGGGGGGGGGGGGGCAGAATAGATCCTAAATTTCATGTAGATAAGCCTCTTCGTTGGCAAACTGAGTGTTATTTTATCTTGCTTATAGCAAATCAGTGAGCTACGATACCCCTCCCCCCCCCCCCCCCCCCCGTTCTCTTATCACACCCACGTACAAATCAGGTTCCTATGTAAGGTAGTTGCACACGAAGGCGGGGACACGAAACAATAGAATCCAAATCAAATCATAGATTCTTCCTTCATCTCCGTCAAAATATTCCATATTACCAAAGACATTGAAGCCAGTTGACTTTTACGTTGATTGATATCAACTGTACAAAAATGAACTGTGATTTCTGATGACTTCAATAAAACAGTTATACCATTCAACCACAATTTCTAAAAATAGCGCCAAAACTCCATTTATAAGGTCAATTGAAATATAGGAACCACAGTTGTCTTCTAACTCTTATCAAAAACTGTTATCGGAAATACAGTCATCGTCAAAACATAATGCTTAAGATAACGGTAACTTGTCTTTTTAAGTTTATATTTATAATCTAGATCCAGTTTTCTTCTGAAAGGATTTCTTAAAAACTTTTTCTTTGTTTCTATGCTTCAAAATAACTTTTTCAAATTGGCTTATAATCATTTGGGTATCTTTTTTTGCCTATTCTTTATAAAGCAAAACTTCCAAATTATCACACAAATGTTCATTTTTTGTTTAAAATCTAGGTAAGCATATCGCATTGTGTTCAAAGTAAGTGTCTTAAACTACTAAAAACGACTACTATTAATCTGTTCCAGGTATCAATCACCATTCTGCTTCTATGTCTGCTAGTGACCTCTGACGTCACAATGGCTAAGCGTGTGAGTCGAGAGAAACGATCACAGGTGTTGTCAGCGTTGCGGCTAAGCAGAAGATGCGATCCATGGAAGTGTAAAACATCTAAAACAGATCAAAAACAAATCTGTGAATGTCTTGTGGACTCTCATGTAACCTTTTGGTAACGAAAGAGAGTTCCTGAAACTGATATTATTCGTTAAAATCATCCCAAAACCTATACAATTTTAGATGATTATGATAATTAAAATAGCATACTCCCGGTTTGAAATTTCTTTAATTTCGTACTGGATCATACTCGATTTCTTAGTACGATCCTAGTATGAAAGCAAAGAAATCATTTTAATGTGATCAAGTTTGGCTCAAACATTGCGGATTGCAATGATTATGCACCCGCTAAGCTGGGGAGGTGGAAGCGGAAATGATTGGCTCATCTTTCTTTTCTGAGCAAATTACTTCTGAAATTGATGAATGACATGGAGACGATGGGACTATATCTGATTTGTGAATTGAGTCTTGTTGATTTGTATGAATACGATTTTGTATTATCAATTTGATTAACGAATTTGTCCAAGTGCCCTCACTTGAAAGAGTGTTGAGTGGTTGAAAATAGCAGTATATGTGAAAGAAGAAAAAAATGGAAGAGAGATAAAAAGAAGGGATAAGAGAAGGGAGTGGTTGGTCTAAAAGGGAATTTTCATGATTTTGTACTGATTCAGAAGGATTTCAGAACCAATTGTGAATTGATTTCTGATTTTCTCTGAATTAGAGCAAAATTCAGAGAAAATATTCTGTTTTCTTCTGAATCAGAAGATAATTCAGAATGAATCACTGAATTAGCTCTGAATCAGACAATTTCAGTGCAAAATGTGACCTGAATTAGACTCTGACTCAGTGCTGAATTCGACTTAGAGTTAGGTACGGGAGAATATAGGAAGAACAAGAATGCTCTGGTAATAATAATGAATTCTTTAAACAAATTAGAGTCAACACAGAAATTCAAATAGCTTCAACTCAAAAGGCCAGAAAAAGAGACAATTAAACAATAATGGGAGCTAACGTGCTACTAATCGGCTCTTGAAATAGCCAGTGGGTAGACTTTGAATTGGGTCATTACAAGCCGGCGCGCCAACCAATTAAAATATGGACTATTTTGGTCCATTTTACAATTTGGTCCAATTTTAACTTTTGATACCACAAAACGTAATACTTACTTAAAGAGCCTTACAGTGTGGGATATGGGAACCAACTTCTCGTCTTTGGTATTCCGAATCTACAAAACCAATTTTAGGCCTCTCTGGAAATGGGCGGCAGCACTTCCCTCTCATATTCCACATAGTAAGGAGCTCTTATTCCACACTTAGGGGTCCTCAATCCCGCTCCATAGTTCCCGGAAACCCACAATCAATTGCGTTACCGCTCATTAGTAGTGAATGAAAAATTCACATTATTTAAATGATTTTCACATCAGAAAATTGTTGAAAACTCGCTTAAACGGCAAAGTCTTCAATTTTTGTGTGTGTGTGTGAAAATCACCTAAACACTGACCTTGCGATTGTTTTTAAGATAAAACGCAAATCAATTGACAATTAACTTGGTTAACATGATATTGTCATCAACACAACAGATTACCAGTTTATTTAATCTAATATCAGCAGACAGTTTTTTCTTCACAAGAAATAAGCCTCTTACAATGTGCTTTTGTTCTCCCCACTTAGATCAGGTAAGAACGAAATCTGTGATCTTTAGCATTAACTTAGCTAGAGGGCATTCTTCTGGATACATAATGTAGTTTTTCGGGTTGATGACTTTTTCAAATTGAGCTCATTTGATGCTGCTCGCAACATCGTCAGTTTGATTTTAGGTTGATGCCCCCACTCATTGGGTGACAAAACATCGGAGCGCTAATAATTGGCGTTACAATTTGTTGACCTTACTGATTGGGTGACTTATAAAAGAAAATTTGAATCCATGCCAGTAGACATTTAGTCTACAAGTACGCTGCCCTCTCAAGTTTTGTGATAAACATTTGATAACTTTTATCCGATTACAACTGGAACGTAAACATACTTCTTCAAGGTATAAAAGCTCCATCCTCATAGAGAAACGATCTCCATTTAGATCTAGTTCCTCTTATGCACAGATTTGATGCCCTTAAGATTGCAAAACTCTCAGTTTGACCCAGGTCATGATAATGCTGTAGGGTTTGTCCCACTTAGAAGTCAGACAGTCTTCTGAGAAAACTTTTGCTCTCTCTGGCCATCATGCCGTCAACACTGGAAATTAACGGAGTTAAAACTATATGTTTTTCCTGGCAAGCTTTGGCCTTTTTTCTCCTCTTTCTGTCAGCGCAGCTTTCCAACGCATCCTCTGCATTTCTGTTGCTGTAAGATTTGGCTTCAGTGTCTGAGACACGAATATCAAACGAGGCAGTTTCTTGCGGGCTGCAGACACCTCTTAAGAGAAGATCGGCTCTCAACGCTTTCAGATTCTCTGAATGTTCAAGAATTACTGGCCCGTTTTGAGTGTAAGTCCATGAAAGGCACGATAAGTCTCCCAATAAATTTCTAATTCCATTAAGCCTTTTTGTAATCAGGCCTCTTTTATTGCAGAATAGGGCATACTGGAAATGGAAGTCCTCACCAAAGCCGTCAAATTTCACAGGGGGGTTTGTTAGGGGTAAACGATATCTTAGCGCCATGGATTCCTGCAATTCGTACTTCGACAAAAAAAATTGTCCCCCTCTGACACTTTTGCTGTTAACCAACAAGAGTTTCCCGTTTTGAAATTCCGCTCCGTGTTTTTCTCTCTGATGTGCATGCTTGTTTTAACAAACCCTTATATGTGTTACTCTGCTGGGACTCTTTCTCGAGCTGAAAACTTTATTTGCTGCTGCGAACGTGAGTTTTGCGTGCGTCGATATCCAATGTCGTTCCATTCAAAATAGAATCCGAAATCAGTGAAGATGTTTTCTTGGATATTTCAAAATGCTCAGTCGATTTTACCACTGGGTCTGGAATACCTACTAATCCTCCATTCTGAGCAGACAAAATGAACAGGCTACGTTGTGGAGTACTCACATTATAAATGTTAGTTATGGTTGATATTAACTGGTTTTCTATTGAATCGTCTAGTGGTTTCAAAAAATCATCGCAGCTTGGGACAATTCTCATCAGAAAATTCCATTCGGCCTGGACTGATTTTTTGAAAACCGAGAAACTCTCATGAGGGCAGCAATTGGCTGTAGCGCTCAAATTTGAATCTTGGCCTGCCAATTTTGATTTTTTTTATAAACAAATTTTTTCGTGGTAGTTTCATCGCCAACGAAGCCTCCGAGATAACGTTTTCCAGTCACAATTTTCAAAGCGCTTTGCTCAAAGCAACGCTTGGCTTCATCAACATGGTCTAGATGAACAATAAGGAAGCTCTTTTTTGGCTCAGGGTAGTATCCATATTTCATACCCTCATTAACTACTTGTTGCAGCCACTGTTTTAAGTCATCAATTTTTCCGCAAGCTGCGGCATCATCTCTATAAAAACTTTGTTTATGTTTCGTCTGGTTGTACAATTTTTTTTATTAAAGGCAATAGAGCGACACCATAAAACAGCATTGAAAGAGGGTCGCCTTGAGTTGTTCCTTCTTCGCTGCGGATAAAGACGTCAGTATTGCTTTAAAGCTTAGAGCTTTCATGGTAACTCTTGAACAGAAACGTGGAAGCTCAGGACCAAAGGATTCTAGCGTTTAGAAGTGCGGAACTTCTCTTTATAGAATTGAATGCATTTTTTGCATCAAGCAGCAACAGACCAAAACCATTGGAGGAACAGGCCATCAAGCAGCAGCAGACCAAAACTTTTTCTCAACAACTCTCGAAGTCCATGAATCGATCCCTCAATTCCACATGACACTCTGCCGGCAATTTGTTCTGATCCAAACGCATACATCAAGTAATCACCAGTTAAGTCAGCTACTGTTTTACCGAGTAATCTTTGCAAATTTTCACCAATGCCGATTGGTCTGACTCCTGGCTGTTTATCTAAAGCAAGAAGTCGACATGAGAACAAGGCTTTAAATTTACGCCATGAAATGATTTCGTTTGCGATCAAATTACCTAGCTGAGAAACTAAGTCTCTCAATCTGGAGCTTTTGAGGCCAAACCTAATTAAGGCATCAAACCAGTGGTTGTCGTCTGATCTAGAGAGTCCTGAACCACCGAAAAGTTTCCGGGCTTGTTTTCAACTACACTACTGGTTATATTCAATTTTTCTTGAGGAGGAATTTCTGATATGTTGAATGTCTCGAATAATGGTGAGGCTTTCGGGTGCTTTTATTGCAGAAATTCGGCTACCGTTCTTCCGCCTTTTAAATCAGAAGGCTTAAGAACACTCGTTTCGTTTTATCTGCAAGGACCCTTGTTGCATATTTGATGTTCCTTTCTTAAAACTTTTTCGCAAACGCTCGCAGTTTCTCCTCGGGATCACTCCTTCGAGTTCTCACAGCATTGCTCGAGAATTGAGTGCATCTCTTATAAGACTGAACAAGAGATTGAAATTTTTCCACCAACCACTCCTTCAACAAATTTTCAATTGTAATTTTTACATCTTTGGAGTGTCTCACTTTGTTGTCTCGGTGGAGTATGAGAGCCGAAAAAACCAGAATTTGCTCTGATGGAATATTTGATTTCAGGAACATACTGCTATCAATCACAAAAATACATTATTCAACTACTAAAAAAACGAATTCATATTAGTTGAATGATTTTATCAACTATGAATATCACTTGCCACTAACATTCGAATGTTCAGGGACAAAACATCACTAAAACGCTGTTATAATTTTAAATAAATCATACACTTGTTGAATTTTTTATAGGCAGCAAGTGTTCACTTTGTTGCACTACGAGAACAAACTAAACTAAAATTTTATATGAATGTGACACATAAAAGGTCTACTCAAATAGAACTAAACTTGTTGTGAAAATCTTTTTACAAATTTATTAACCGAAAAAATCCTAAATTTTAAATCCGATAAAACTATGACTGAAACTAAACCAGAAACACTAATTGAACAAACTATTTTAAAAAAAGAGAGAACGGAAGAAACTGATTGGCATATAATTTAAAACAACCAGAAAATTATAGTGACATAGAAGAGTTATTCGAACCTTTATCTAAAACTCTAATTCAACAAACAACTTACTGAACACGGGTACAGAGAATATAATTTACAATCGAAAACAAACATTACAAGTGTTAGAAAATAACACTAACATTCTGAAAAGTCTAGAATTTTCACCAACTGAGTTGTTATCTCTTATATTGATAAGTGAAAAGTTGAACCAGTCATTGTAGGCAATGAGATTACTGATGTTCTATTACTAATGGTAAAACAATCAAATAAACAATTTGAATTAAACTCATTTGATACATCTTCGAAAAATTTTGAAATAATGTATGTAGATATATCTCTAACACCTAATGGTATAGAAAAAAAGATAATATTTATGTTTTTACAATGGATTTTTCGCTATGTTTGTCGCTAATACAGAATTTTTTAATCATAGTAATTTTAAGCCTTATTTCAAAATTGGTCATTATGAAAGAAAATCTTATAAACGTAATATATGTTCAAATGGATATGCATCAAATTGGAAAAGGGGGTTATGTAAAATTAATTATGTTTTATGATCCCAATCAACAATATGAAAAACAGAAGATACTAATAAAGAAATAATTGAAGGAAAATTTTTTTGAAAAACAATTAAAATCTATGTTCAACTTTGAATCTAATAAAGGTACGAGTTTAAAACAATGTGATATCAGCTTTTTGATGTTCAATTCAATGTCTTAAGTTGCAAGTCGAACGTGGGCATGCGTTGAAGCCCCACGGAACTAACTAGCGTGTCCCAAAAAGTTGAAATAAGCGAACGTTTCAAAAGCCACAAGTGAGATTTCGAAGTTCAAAATTCGATTTTAAAGCATATTGGAAAAAAATGGACAAAAGAAATCTTAATGGAAAAATCGTGGACATTCAAATGACCACAGTGATGCTCAGTTGCACATTTTTGGCGTTTTCGAACGTTTGCTCATTTCAATTTTCTGTGACAAACTATATGACGGGTTGCATCATTTCGTTGAAAAATTTGTTTTGGTCTTTGATCATTGCACTCAGTTGTGCAGTTTGAAACGTTGCGATTTCATGGGGCAGACTATAGCATGTTCATCTCGAAATCTGCAATTTGGCAATGTAAGTTTTCTTGGGTTTGGATTTTTGTTCCGACCCCACTTGTGGGGGAAGGAGCTATTTACTCAAATGGGTTTTTTTGTTCAGACGATTTTGGCCGATCGATATATACATCGTAGAGAAATGTGATTGGTACAAAAAAGATTCCTTACTCAATACAAACAGCGTAAAAAACTATGTGGATCAACCAAAAAACATTAAAAAAATTATAACGTAGTCACAGATTTTATCTTGTTTACACAGGTTTCTGCTAAGCTTATTAACCTATATGCTAAGTCAAAGAATGACAGACAGCAGATAATTATGAATATAAAGAATTAGTTAGGGTTCATGAAGAGTTTAAAAAGAATAAGTGAAATAAGTCAAATGTTTTTGAAACTAAAGTTAATTGTATTAAGTATTAATAATTTTCGTAGTAATAATAACATTATTAAAAGTTATATAATTTTTAATTGTAAAAGTTATGTTGATGGTAATGTGAATATTAAAAGTTAATACTAATATTAAAAATGCTCTGGCAAATGTTTGCGTTAATGTTATTGTTACAGTTAATACAAATCTTAATGTTAAATTTTACCTAATTTTTGTACCTAGGTATAACCTTATACCTTTTTGCACAACATGTACACCGTCATCAGTAGTGGCAAATAATTATAAAATCCGGTGTTGGTGTTTTGCTTGACAAGGTTTCTTAGGTTACTAATCACAACTCTGTACGATTAGTATCATGATCGATGAAAAATCACTGAACGAAAAAACAACCGGACATATGCCCCCCGCCGCTAAACTGAGTCGGAACATTGCAGAACTAACTATCATCGCTTATTCTTTTCAGGGTGAAAACAAGTGAGAAAAATGGGCAGCAAATGAAAGGACAAAAAGTATGGGCAAGACACATTGAAGATAAATTTTTTAAATTAATTGTAGTCAAACCCGTCGTTAAATATAGATCAAAACTCTAAATCAAAAGCATTTGCATGAACAGAAGGATTGTATTGTTTGCCTCATAAAGTTGCTACGTTAACAGAAATTGCAAAGGTCAATGGCCAATTTAAAACAGTTGGATATCAGCTTTTTGATGTTCATTTCAATGTCTTAAGTTTTTCGAACGTGGGCATGCGTTGAAGCCCTACGGAACTAACTAGCTTGTCCCAAAAAGTTGAAATAAGCGAACGTTTCAAAAGCCACAAGTGATAGTTTGAAGTTCAAAGTTCGATATTAAAGCATATAGGAAAAAATGGACGAATGAAAGCTTAATGGAAAAAACGTGGACATTCAAATGACCACACTGATGCTCAGTTGCAAACTTTTGGCGTTTTCGAACGTTCGCTTATTTCAACTTTGTGTGACAGACTAAATAACGCGTTGCATCATTTCATTGCAAAATTTATTTTGGACTTTGATCTTTGAACTCAGTTGTGCAGTTTGAAATGTTCGCTTAAGTTTCAGTTTTTCAAATGCGCAACTGTATACGTTTACAAAAGTGGTCTGTCCTATAAAGTTGCAACGCTATCGAACGTTTCAAGGTCAAAGCCGAAAATTAAAACATGCAGATATCTAGCAAAACGTTGCTCATTTGTATGCCCCGAATTTTTCGAACGTTCGATAGCGTTGCAACTTTATGGGACAGACTATAACTTGTTCATCTCGACATCTGCAATTTCGTAATTTAAGTTTTCTTGGGTTAGGACTCTTGTTCCGACCCCACTTGTGGGGGAAGGAGGTATAAACTCAAATGGGTTTTTTTTTTGTTCAGACAATTTTGGCCGATCGATATATACATCGTAGAGAAATGTGAGTGGTATCATTGAACAGCTCGTCCAGCGTAGATTTCAAAATGAAAAAGATTTTTCTGAATTTCGTGTTTTTCGAAGAGTTATCGGGAATAGAAATTTTGTGTGAACACGGGATATTTGGCATGCTTTTGTTCACTTTTAGTGTAATTTTTCTCCAAACTAAGATATTTGCTATAAAAAATAGAACTGCAAAATTTAATTTCAGGCCACAAAATGAATGAATTTTGTGTTCAAAATAAAGTAAAGACAAAAAAAGACTAGTTCTGGTCTCATAGGGAAGTTCATTACCAAAAAAATTCGAACTCTATTTGAGAGCTCTTTTTTTTAGAAAACTTTTCATTTTTTTGTTTCTTTAAGTCACCTAGAGAGTAGTTACTTTTCAAATCGCCGTTCTGTTAATGACAAACCTCATTTATAGTCAAATGAAGCCCAATGAACAAAAAAATCTTTTTCATAGAAATGTTTTTTTTGTTTCTACTCTTCTCGTAATTTTATGAGCAATTTTGATTTCCTTTTTGAGGTTTTACTAAACTTAGGAGTCCTATGGCATATGATCAATAGCTAAATCATAAATTTTGTAATGAGCTTTAAGTGAACCTATCTTGTGTTTTGACTGGATAGCCAAGGGATTGAAGAGCTAAAAAAGACTTTGAAAATAAGTTTTTGAAAGTTTTTTTTATTGTTAACCAATCATAAACTTATTTTCGTGAACCTTAAGTCAGTCTCCGTGATGAAAGGACCCTCCGCCTTCCTACTGCAACCAAGTTTAATATGTTTAGCGGTTTTGTCTTCTAACTATTATTTAAAAGGCTCCAACACCACAAAATTTAAAAAGAAAATAATATTTTTGGATATTTTTGTATCATTGGTTACTTTAGAAATCTTTTCACATTATCCTAATGTTGATAGCTCCCAATGGCTTTGAGAAGACGCTCAACGGATTACAGATAAGGTTTTCAGAGAAAAGAAAATGGTTTAATTGGCTTCGACATTTTCTCGCATTTTTCTACTGAATTTTTGTTTTTGCCTGTTTTTGTTGTTGTTTTCGTAGTCATAAGACTTTTTGTGATGCCTTATTGTTTACCTATGAGTTACAAACATCTTCTTTTTCTCATTGTGGCTGTCCTGGGCATGTTTGTTGTTTTCCCTTTAAAGCTATTGAAATTAATGGCTGTTAAGATTTGTGAAAATAATTAACCAATCTTTTTTCCAAATATAATTAACCAATCTAACATTTTTTCGTGTATTCACCAATCTAAAACTTTTTTTTCAATATTAAACTACCAACCAACCTTAAACCTTAACCAATCTTAAACTTGTTTTTCGTGAATTGTTAGTCAGTCTCATTATTAACAATATTTCATCTTTTTCTATTGCATTTCAAATTATTCTGGTTAGTGGTTTTATCTTCTGACTGTAATTTTTCTCCAAACTAAGATATTTGCTATAAAAATAGAACTGCAAAATTTAATTTCAGGCCACAAAATGAATCAATTTTGTGTTCAAAATAATGTAAAGACAAAAGAAAGACTAGTTCTGGTCTCATAGGGAAGTTCGTTACCAAAAAAATTCGAACTCTATTTGAGAGCTCTTTTTTTAGAAAACTTTTCATTTTTTTGTTTCTTTAAGTCACCTAGAGAGTAGTTACTTTTCAAATCGCCGTTCTCTTAATGACAAACCTCATTTATAGTCAAATGAAGCCGAATGAACAAAAAATTCTTTTTCATAGAAATGTTTTTTTTTGTTTCTACTCTTGAGTTTTCGTAATTTTATGAGCAATTTTGATTTTCTTTTTGAGGTTTTACTAAACTTAGGAGTCCTATGGCATATGATCAATAGCTAAAACATAAGTTTTGTAATGAGCTTTAAGTGAACCTATCTTGTGTTTTGACTGGACAGCTAAGGGATTGAAGAGCTAAAAAGACTTTAAAAATAAGTTTTTGAAATTTTTTTTTATTGTTAACCAATCATAAACTGTTTTTCGTGAACCTTAAGTCAGTCTCCGTGATGAAAGGACCCTCCGCCTTCCTATTGCAACCAAGTTTAATATGGTTAGCGGTTTTGTCTTCTAACTATTGTTTAAAAGGCTCCAACACCACAAAATTTAAAAAGAAAATTAATTTTTTGGATATTTTTGTATCATTGGTTACTTTAGAAATCTTTTCACATTATCCTAATGTTGATAGCTCCCAATGGCTTTGAGAAGACGCTCAACGGATTACAGATAAGGTTTTCAGAGAAAAGAAAATGGTTTAAATGGCTTCGACATTTTCTCGCATTTTTCTACTGAATTTTGGTTTTTGCCTGTTTTTGTTGTTTTCGTAGTCATAAGACTTTTTGTGATGCCTTATTGTTTACCTATGAGTTACAAACATCTTCTTTTTCTCATTGTGGCTGTCCCGGGCATGTTTGTTGTTTTCCCTTTAAAGCTATTGAAATTAATGGCTGTTAAGATTTGTGAAAATAATTAACCAATCTTTTTTCCAAATATAATTAACCAATCTAACATTTTTTCGTGTATTCACCAATCTAAAACTTTTTTCAATATTAAACTACCAACCAACCTTAAACCTTAACCAATCTTAAACTTGTTTTTCGTGAATTGTTAGTCAGTCTCATTATTAACAATATTTCATCTTTTTCTATTGCATTTCAAATTATTCTGGTTAGTGGTTTTATCTTCTGACTGTAATTTTTCTCCAAACTAAGATATTTGCTATAAAAATAGAACTGCAAAATTTAATTTCAGGCCACAAAGTGAATCAATTTTGTGTTCAAAATAATGTAAAGACAAAAGAAAGACTAGTTCTGGTCTCATAGGGAAGTTCGTTACCAAAAAAATTCGAACTCTATTTGAGAGCTCTTTTTTTAGAAAACTTTTCATTTTTTTGTTTCTTTAAGTCACCTAGAGAGTAGTTACTTTTCAAATCGCCGTTCTCTAAATGACAAACCTCATTTATAGTCAAATGAAGCCGAATGAACAAAAAATTCTTTTTCATAGAAATGTTTTTTTTGTTTCTACTCTTGAGTTTTCGTAATTTTATGAGCAATTTTGATTTTCTTTTTGAGGTTTTACTAAACTTAGGAGTCCTATGGCATGTGATCAATAGCTAAAACATAAGTTTTGTAATGAGCTTTAAGTGAACCTATCTTGTGTTTTGACTGGACAGCTAAGGGATTGAAGAGCTAAAAAGACTTTAAAAATAAGTTTTTGAAATTTTTTTTTATTGTTAACCAATCATAAATTGTTTTTCGTGAACCTTAAGTCAGTCTCCGTGATGAAAGGACCCTCCGCCTTCCTATTGCAACCAAGTTTAATATGGTTAGCGGTTTTGTCTTCTAACTATTGTTTAAAAGGCTCCAACACCACAAAATTTAAAAAGAAAATTAATTTTTTGGATATTTTTGTATCATTGGTTACTTTAGAAATCTTTTCACATTATCCTAATGTTGATAGCTCCCAATGGCTTTGAGAAGACGCTCAACTGATTACAGATAAGATTTTCAGAGAAAAGAAAATGGTTTAAATGGCTTCGACATTTTCTCGCATTTTTCTACTGAATTTTGGTTTTTGCCTGTTTTTGTTGTTTTCGTAGTCATAAGACTTTTTGTGATGCCTTATTGTTTACCTATGAGTTACAAACATCTTCTTTTTCTCATTGTGGCTGTCCTGGGCATGTTTGTTGTTTTCCCTTTAAAGCTATTGAAATTAATGGCTGTTAAGATTTGTGAAAATAATTAACCAATCTTTTTTCCAAATATAATTAACCAATCTAACATTTTTTCGTGTATTCACCAATCTAAAACTTTTTTTCAATATTAAACTACCAAACAACCTTAAACCCTAACCAATCTTAAACTTGTTTTTCGTGAATTGTTAGTCAGTCTCATTATTAACAATATTTCATCTTTTTCTATTGCATTTCAAATTATTCTGGATAGTGGTTTTATCTTCTGGCTGTTGGTTATATGACTTCAATGCCACATGATCCCAAGGAAAAAATTAATTTCTTTGATATTTTTGCATTCCTGGTTACTTTTGAAATCTTATCATATTATTTATTATTGCTGGCTCTCATTGGCTTAGAGAGCAAGTTCAATAGATTACAGATAAAGCTTATGGCTTAAACGGCTTCAACACTTACTTCTCGCATTTTTCTACTAAACTTTTGGTTTTTGTTGTTGTTCTTTCAAAAATAAAGGAAATGTTGTGATGTCTAAATGATTAACTATGCATGACAAACATTCTTTTCAAACATTCTCATCGGGGCATATCTGAGCATATTTATTGACTTCAGTTGAAAGCTATTGATTTAATGGCTGTTAAGAAGTTAAAAACAATTTCTCGAAATTGTTTTTTGATGTTTAAGGAGTCTTAAACTTTTTCGTGAACTGCTCGTCAGTCTCAGTATTGACAGGACACCATTTTTTTACTGCAACAAAAATAAATCTGGTAAGCGGTTTTATCTTTTGCCTATTAGTGTTAGGACTTACATGCCACGAATTTTCACATTTTTTTTGTCTTTGAATGCTTCTTTTCTTTTAATTGGTTCCTTTAACAAATCAAATTGCTATTGAAAAAAATTAAATGAGAATAAAAAAATTTCAATTTTAATTTTCAATGACCTCGACAATTTTTTCGCTAAATTTTTTTCTTGAATTTGTTCTTTTTGCCTATTTTTCTCTTGGTAGCCGTATAAAGATGACCGTTCTCATCAGACTTCATCTGAGAACTGAATGATTGATGGTTTCCAAAGCAGTCACTTAATAGCGAATAGTATCAGAGTTTATGATAAACATTTTCAAAGATTTTTCAAGTTTTCCATTTTTTGTACTTTTGACCAACTTGCATTTTACTTTCGTCATTGAGATGTCCTATCCAATTTCGTTTAATTCAAAAAATAACATATCTACTGATATTATGTTGTCACTGACGTTTTGGACAATTTGCGTTTTCATGAACGTTTTTTCAGAGTCAACTTTTGTAATATTTTTTCTCTTCTTTCATCACAATCGCGTAATAACAGGTCCCAATGATTTTCAAATGTGGCTCAAGTAAACTTATTTAATCTCTCAGTAAAAACAGTTAGCTGAAATAATAGGAATAACAATTGAATTAAAAATACATAATATTCAGATAAAAGCTAATGATTTTAATGGTATCAATAGTTCGTGTTTTCGCAAACCGTTTGTAATTTTTTTGAGCTTTTCTGCATCTTTAGTCCTTTTCTGTGGCTTAGTCTAACAAAAGGCAAGTTTTTTTGTTTTGATAATGACATTTTAGTAATATATCAAGGATTCTTTTGTTAAAAGTTGATGATTTTCAAGACTTTTGAAATTTCTTGATTTAAAAAATGTTGATTAAACTCGTTGTCGACTTGTTACCTACTCTCATTAGAAAAAATTTCCATCTGCTGTATATTTAGGAAAAAGTAAAATTGTGTAGTTAAAATTTTATCTGAAAGAATTTTGAAGTTGTTACTAGGTGCTTTTAATTTTAGATATTCAGTTTTTGCCGTGCAATTATTGTTTTTGCTTACTTTGTTGGCTTTTTTCTTGTAGTCTCATTAATGGCAGATCTTGTTGCCGCTGTAATGAGGCATAGCATCATGTAATTCAATTAGCAGTTAGGTTTTGTAACGATTGTTTTAAACTCAAACATATGCTTTTGTTATCTCTTCATTTGGTTGACAATTAAGTCAAAAATGTAGATGAGCTCGGGTCGGAACATCATGTGCGGACGCACATTAACGAGCCTCCTTGTTTGGGATATACTATAACGAGCTGCATCAATGCATAAACTCTATTTCGCAAATCAGTGTTGATTATGTTTATTGTCGTATTTCCTTATAGAAAATCAAATTCACCAGTAATGTCAAACACGCCGTTATAGACGCCCAATATGGTTACAAACTGTTTTATTTGTTTTATGTTCAGCCCAATATTTGTCTTCTGACAATAAAGATCGCTGATGTGTGAAATTCACCACTGCTAAGTAGTAATTTATGTCAAAACATTAAACGCCTGCTTTGCAAGGTCCATTGTTTAAAGTTATTTCTAACAGTTTCAGGGCTGGTTTTATAAATTGCCGATTTCACTAACGTTAGGTTAAATACATTTTCAGTTCTGTTATTGTTTTGAAGCCATATTTAAACTTATTATAGATTATTTCGCATAATCAAAAGCCTACGCTGCAAACCTGAATAATTCAAGAACATTTGAACAGAATTCCGAATTGTTTCAAGAACTGGTTTTCGAGTTTGAAACTTGAGAGCTTGAACGTTCATTTCAGTACCTCGATTCGAGAGTTTTGACGCAAAGTTAGAGCGAATTGATTAAATTATTGCGCCACATTTCAAGATTACGTTTTCATTGGATTTCAGTCAACTTCAACTCAAAAAGCTATGGACGGGAAAAGTAAGTTGTGCAAACAAAATTTTACAATCCTTGAAGCTGAACTTATTTCTCATTTTCCGTTTTCAATTTGCAGATGGTTGTTGTTATATTTCAACAGAGTTGTTTGGTCTACTTGTAATCGTTAAACACGCTTCATGGATAGTTAGTTATCTTAGCACAACGCACAATCGATTTTTCCACAAGTTTTAATGGATATTGTAACGATAGCTTGAACCATTAAATTTTTTATCTTTTTTCCATTAATTTTCCATGACGGTTTTGATTATCACTTATTCGCAAATCTGGCCTAGACAGATAACATTTGGCGCCTCGTTTTCAAAGTCCAAGCAAATTCCGGGATATTATTTATACTTGGTGTTCAATAATTTTTGAATTTTGTTCATTGATTTTGAAATTCAAGGGTATTTGATTCCAGGTTAGTACACTATTAACGACTCATGTTTATGCAGTATTAAAACTTACAATTTTAAGAAAACTAAGCAATGAAGGACAAAAATCATTAACTTTTTTAATGAATGTGTTTACATAGCACAATTATTAATTTTTAGGAAGGTGGGGAACACTTACAACTTTAAATTTTGTATTTATATGTATAAGTAAACTTTGGCTGAATTGAAAAACAGAAACATTTTCGAAACAACAACAATTTGCTTCCCGGGTCGAATTGTCACCGCTAAAAATGCTAAAAGATGTAAGATTGTTTATTATATTAATATTGTTTGAATGATTTGAAATATTTTTTGTTTCAGGTATATTTAACCGTATGGTTATAATTTTAATTTACTTGTTGCAAAAAAAAAGATTTGCGGTGAATTTCAGTAAAAGTGTAAGATTTGCGTTTAATGCGATGAATGCGGTGAAAAAACTTTTAAGCGGTGAAAAATTATCTTTTCACCGCTACCAGCAGAACGCGGCGAAAAAAAATCTTCAGAATGCTGTCAAAAAAAATTTACTGCTAAAGTTGCAAATATTCACCGCGCTAATTTCAACGCCTATCTGAATTTCACAGGAAATATCAGTGAAGTAAGTGACAGATGGAGCAGTGGAATAAGAAGCTGTTGACATGCAGGAGGTGAGAGGTTCGAACCCGTGTATGGCAGTTTCTTTTTTAAGAAATCCGGTGAATGCGGTGAAAAAAAATTTCTCTGCTAAAAACCGCAAAAATTCACTGCATTCAACGTCAAAAGATGTGGGTATTTTGCGGTGCAAAAAGTTTTTTTCACTGCTAATCTAACATTATTTTTCGACCAAATCTCAACCCGGGTTACTAAAGTTGAACAAACCTGCCACTTCATGTAAATTCAGCCAATTTATTCATAAAATTTGGTAATTTCACTAACAACGCTGAGAAAACGAATTGCATTGCGAAATTGAAGTGATCGCGTATAAATTCCATGGCACGATTAAGATTGATCCTAAACGTTCAGAAACTCAACAAAACTCGAATATTTCTTAAAAGTTGAAACCTCCTTGTACAATACCCTAATTGAGGCGTCGACTTAAACGAAAAGCCAATATGTCGAAGCAAGGCGGGTAGATGTTAATTACACAAGAGTTTATCACAAGTAGTTTACAACAGTAGTTTATCACAAGAGCAAATTTGGAGACGCATATAACTCAAAGTTGAGTCATTATAGTTCGACATATTTTGTTCCTAATTTTTCTAACACAGAGTACGCTTAACACAGATTATGGCCTCAATTCCTCACCGAAAATTTAGCGTGTATTTCGAAACCTTTATGGATAATCCACGTGGCTAATCACAAACTCCTGGAGTCTGCTTTGCGAGGAAAAAAGACGTCTTGAAGTTATGTCAACATAGTTAGGTTAATCCAATCAACATTTGGGAATTGACAAGTACAACAAGGATTGCAGGCTACTGAAACACAACGGGAGAGGGGTGGAGAACTTAAAACTTTGATTGTCAATTTGATATAAATTGCGGATTGTTGCGATCTCAATTGAGCATTAAAAAACTGTCTTGCTAACGTGAAATTTAAGTTATTTTACCACCGATTTGGCATTGACATTTTGTGTAATTTGAGAAAAAGGAAATCAAAGAACCTCTAGTATCTGAACATTAGGGTGACAAAAATTTCTTTTTCGACCAGAAGAACGATTTATGATCAGTTCTCTGAAAGTAAAAGGCAGTGACAGATAGACTTTTTTTCAAAGATTTTGAAGTTTCCAAAACAGAATTTCAGATCTTACATCGTCTCTATGGTTTTGGCCCCAGTAGCTAATGAAGGACCTCTTTTTTACCAATAATTCAAGTCCGCTTATGGCAAAAGGCAGATTCTTCTCTGTGGATTACGTTGTATCTGAAACTGAACGATTCCTTTTAGAACTGTTTGTAAACATGAGCAACCTATAGGGATACAAATTTCCGGTTTTGAATTGCACCAAATTGAATTATCGTCCAAGTTATTAACCAAAACTCAGAAATCAATTTCATTAGATGATTGAAACTAGTTGAGTAGTTCCAGCAATCGAAATTATTATTGAGCAAAGCTGTACGATTAGTTTATTGGACTAATAAAATCACGTTTAATGCAACGTTAATCCACAGTTTAGCACATATAATGTTAAAAAAGCGAGTCACACAACTGAGTCAAATTTTTGTATAAGTCCAGTCAAATTTCTATTCATAAGTCAAGCAATAGTACTTTGTGAGTCAAAACCCAAACTCTTTATGCATCCGAATTAGTCGGGGATAAATCTTCCAAAAAAATTGGATCGATACAAAAACTTCAATTATTTACACGAGACGAGAATGTTTTTACATGGCTGTTCTTTCATTTGCTTGAACACTTGACTAACTTTATTGTTCCACCTGGCAAAAACTTTGATTGAAGTAATGGTTCGAAGTATTTGTTTGCGGCTAACGTTCTTGGTTCGGAATAATTCAAAGAAAATAAGCTTATGATTACAATATATGCTTGTGATTACAATATATGTACAATATAAGCTTTTCTACACGAGTTTTATATAATGTTTTAGATCCAGCTAAAAATTTTAGGGAACAAAGTTTTAGATCCAGCTAAAATCGAAGACAATAATTTTTATCGAGCCAAACTAGAGAACTAAATTCAGTTACAGCCTAGGTCAATGAATGAAAACTAATAAGGTCAAGACAATTTCCTTATTTGGCCGAAATTGTTCTTTGCGTTGACTGTGCAAGAAATGGGTGGACTAGAGTGCAATTTAGTTGCGCGAAAATAATTTTTGATGCAAATTGCTGCTAATTAATCCCACATAGGTTTAAATGTATCATCACAATCTAAGACAAGGCGCCAAATTTTTTTGATAAATTGAGCTTGCCGGTCGTTGATGTCGTGATTCGTACAATGAATTTAAAAGAAGTCAGTATTTTTGGCTTGATTTTCTCTGCAAGCCGGTTTTTATCTGTCCTTTTGCCGCTTGAAATTACCGGTGATATATTATATCAATTGATGGTGGTAATGAAAACCTTGACAACAATTGGGATTAATCAAATTTTAATCACTAATTGCTGATTCTTCTCAGGTTGACCACCTTAGACGAAACTTTGAAAACTTACTAAGACTTAAACGCTGCCGTAGAAAACTTACGAAACTTTGCACGGCACCGTATAAAACCGTAATAATTTTTCTACGGTACCGTATCCAATTGAAGTAAATAGCAATTTTTAAAGTCTACCTTCCTAAAACTGGTTTCAAAAACAACGATTATCTCATACAAATCATTTCACTACTTTTTGGCACTTTTCACATCTATGAAAAATTACAAAATTTAGTACGCCATCGTATAAGGCCGTATCAAGTTTTGTTATTTTTCCAAGGTATTGTTTTCAAACATCAATTTGCTCTGGGGGTACACCTGACGGTCAAAAATTTTACCTTGGAACAGTTCGAAATGCCAAAAAATTTCCTTGTGAGGCCGTGCAGAACTTTGGAAGGCTAATAATATCTTCTGCAATTCATGTCAATAATCAACCACAAAAATGTTTAAATCCAGAAATCCATCAAAAACGTCAAAACTGAGATCTGTTGCAAAGAAGAACAATGCAGAGGTATTATGTCTCAAAAAATTGAAGTTGCTGTGATCTGAAGTTCGGAAAAACAAAAGTTTTAAGGGATCAAATATAATTTGCACAATTTTACACAATAAACTGACAGTCGCACCTGCACACAGCTGGTGATTAGATCCCCAATTGCAGGCCCACAGTTTATAGTAAACTAAAGAAAAGTTCTTTTTAGTTGTTTGCGGTCGTTTCAGTTAATTGTGCTCTTGTTTCTGTAAAAAAAAATATGATGTTTTCAGCGCATTCAAGACATCAGCAACAATTTTAGTGCCCTTTCCTCTTCTCTGTGTCTTAATCTATTTCGTATCAGAATTTCTAGACTTTTGAGTTGAATTTCAATTGGTTCCTAAAGTAATGAGAGTATTACATTTAATTTTCACAACTTTCTCGTCAACTTAATCGCTAAAATCTTTTTTTATGTAATGTCAAAAATCATCAAGAAAAACATTCAACGCCAAATGTCCATCAAAAAATTCCAAGCTGAATATTTAGTTTCCAAACCAGACCAATGCTTACGTTTTATGTCTCAAAAAGAGGTTAGCTGTAAAATAAAGGTCGGAAAAATAAAAATTTTGCCATTTAAGTGAATCTAATAAAATGAGCGCTCTTTTTAACATGAAACTGTCAGTACCGCTTAAATAGCTGGTGAATAAATGTTTAAAAACATGCCCAAAGTTTATAGGAAAGAATATAAACTGTCAGTACCCACAGTTTATTCTGGTTTCAATAAAAGTTTTTTATTCAAATTTTGGCTCATTTGAAAAGTCGATTATTTTCGGGCAATCACAACAACAAGAGTCGTCTTGCAGACCTACAATATGATTACTTATACTATTTACGAGAAGGATTTAAGAAGAATCTTCAAATTGCGCAACAAAAAATTCATTTGATCGCTTTAAAAAAAATCAGGGTTTTGCATTTTTTGAACTTCTCTATAGTTTGGGCATCTGAGTGGCTAATCAACAGCGCAATTTTTGGCTCTTAAGATGTTACTGCATGCAATGTATTTGTTTGTCCTAAAATTTTGTTATTGAACGGTTCCTCAAGATTGATTCCTGAAAAAATATCTAACCTCAACTTTTATTGACTGAGGTGTGCTTTCTGTAATCGAAAAAAATTTTTTTGCGTGGAATTTGTGTTTTCTGGATCGTTCTGCAATTTTGAGGAACTGGATCGTCAGGTACACAAAGCAAGAGTTCAAAAGGCACACTAACGAAAAACCCAAACCGGATCAAAAACCTAGGTTGGATAACCAGATCAAAAACCTCAGTCTTAAAAAGCTTGAAGCCTACCAAAGGCCGAAAAACGAAATTAGAGAAAAATACAAAAAACTGCGTAACCGTTCGAAAAACCTAACAAAAAAACTAAAATAAATTTTTATGAGCAAAAATTAGAAGAAAATGCAAACAAAAATAAAAATTTTTTCAATAACAGACTATATTTAGGGAAAAAAGAAAAAGAACCTTGATAACTTGAAGGCTGATGAAGTCAATAAGTATTTTGTTGAAATAGGAAAGAAACTATCTGAAAATTTTAATCTACCGTCAGATCTCAGCTGGTCAGAAGGTTAGAAATTTCCATGTTCATAACTAAAGTCAAAGCCAAAGACATTATCAAGCAAATGCCCAAAAAAACTTCCGCTGATCTTTAACACATTTCAAATGAACTGATTAAGTTCGTTAAAAAAGCGTGTGTGAAACATTGGCAAAATTAATTAATCTTTGCCTTAATGAGGGCCATTTCCCTAGAACTCCCTTCAATGTTAAAGCTCTGTACAAAACTGGCAACGAAAATGAGTTCGGTAACTATAGACCAATATCACTGCTGCCAGTTATTTCAAAAGTTGTTGAGAAATGTCTAGAGAAAAAGCTGATTTCGTTTTGTCAAACTACTCAGTAAAAAACAGGGCATAGTTTGGATATCATGCAAAAAACACAATTGGTGCTGTGCCGGAGGTTGTTGGAACAATAAGAACTCTTTGTGCTCCAAAGAAAATAAATATGTGGGTTTTTTTATTACCTAAGGCTTTTGGTATTGTGAGTCATGAAACATCAATGTGTTTCAGTTAGCAAGCAGCAATCATCCTTTGAAAGCATTTTTTGCGGTGTACCGCAGGGTTGTTTTTAGGGCCACTTTGTTCTTGATTTATGTAAACGATTTACCTGATTTTTCTACAAACTGTAATGTAACTATGTTTGCTGATGATACAAATACTTACGGAAAGCTGGATGATGGAATTAATGACACAATAGAAAAATTGTAAATTTGGATGGAATCAAATAAGTTAGTAATAAACAAAAATAAATGCCAGGCTATGAGTTTTGGTGGTACTAATGAGACACCTTTAACAAAAATTCGTGAATTCAACATCAAACTTGTCGACAACAATTAATATTTGGGCGTATACATAGATAGTATGCTGAGCTTCAAATCACACACATTGAGAAAATAAATAGTCGGTTGAATTCGTTAACAGCGGCCATCTATCAGTATAAAAACTTCTTCAAAGACACAAACTATTCCGATTATACAAAGTTTACGTTCAATCAGTATTGCAGTACGGGGTTTTGTCGTGTAGAGTGGCCAAAAAAAGCAATCTTCAAAAGTTAGAGTGGCGGCAAAGCAGAATTTTTTGTTTGTTATTTTCAGCTATGAGACTGCAAAGCATTGACGAACTGCGATGTAAACACAAATTGTTTTCTTTCAAAGAGTTACACATATATCAACTGATGAAATTACCGTCAAGAGTTCTTCGCCATGAACATTCAAGCAAATTATTAAACAGCTTAGTTCCTGAAATAAATGAGAAGAATATCCAAGTAAATGAAGGAACTCTAGTCAAAACAAAGTTTTTGCAAACGAAGCAGAGAAACAAGTCGCCCATAAGTAGATTAAGACGCTTATAAATGTTTTAATTAAAGTGGATGAAAGTATTGTTCAGAACCTCGGATCATTTAATGCGCAGGATTTAACACACTTTTTACATTGTTTTAAAGACTCATATTTTATAGATAACAGATTTTTTGTTAACCTTTTTTTGGTAAAGAATAAGATTCTAGGGCTAATGGTTTTACTTGAATGTTTATCGATCTGAATTTTCAAAATAAAATGGGTGTTCTTATTAGATATGTCCTAAAAGTTTTTTAGAAAAGGGTTTTAATAGGATAAAATATGATTTGAGAGGGTTTGATTTACCAAATAAGTAGAGAAATCAAAGGCATCACTTGACAGGTCTAGTGACCTTTTGACGTCCTTTCGAGTTTTGTTTTGTTGGTTGTAATTTTATAAATGCAAGCAATGGAATAAACTCGAGAACTAAGTTATTATTATTATAACGTGTAAAGAACTCATCGCTATCACTAAACATTGGTCATTTTTAAACTTTTTATTAGAAACAAATTCTCATTCTCAGTGGAATTTAAAAAAACTGTGAGAAATTTTGGGGTGCAAATAATCTGCAACCAGTTGATATGTCCGTGATAAGTTTCGTTTTTAGCTGTCATATCCATAATGTCGCCAAAAGCATGCATAATGACTAGAACTAACAACAAATAAGCAAGGAAGAAGTATTCGGACAATTGAGGGCAGTTGTCCGTGTTTATCGGTCTAACTCGCTGTGTGATGTAATCCAGGAATACGGGGCCGGATGTTGCGGGGAAGGTACTTTGTCAAAAATGGAGCGTCTCCTATTGAAGTCTGTACCTCTCTTTGGCCTAAGCCTGGATTTTAACATAGAAGTGTTATTGCTTTCTTGAATTGTTATTGACAATGTAAAAATTGTCAATTGAACAGGCCTAGCCTGGGAAAAACAGTCTCTACCTGGCCAGAAGCCCACGTTTGGGAACGGCTCCACATGGATTGGGGTTATGTTAAGAACCAAGGCAATATCTTAGTAATTGTTGACGCAGGTTCTGTTTGGATAGAAGCTTTCCCCGCGGGAAATTGAACATCAGAAACGGTTAAAATATATCTTAGTCAATTCTTTGCAAGATTCGGAATACCAAAAACTTTAGTATCTAATAATGGTCCTGAATTTGTAAGTGGTGACCTTAAACAGTTGTGTGAATCACTGGGAAATAAGAAAATGGAGTCATCCGTCTATCATCCAAGAGCTAATGGACTAGCTGAAAGATTAGTTCAGACAGTGAAGCGGGCACTTCAAGCGTGGAGTCCCAACCTTAATGTGTTATTTGGAGCATTCCTGCAAAGGGCACTGATGACACATCGCAAAACTTTAAAGACGAGGAGCAAAACTCCAGATGAATTCTTGTTGGGACGCAGAGTGAGACTACCAGCAATAGCAGATTTCGACTTGTGCGAACCCATTTTTTCATACAGCCCGAAAACTCAGCACGGACTATTCTAGTGAGCGACAACCAAATTGCAAGACTAGACGAGGACAATGTGAAAATCGAACCAGCAGTGGAGGAGACCATATCTCAATCAGAACAACAACTTCAGAGCACAGATGTGGGACCTTCACTTCAAGATGAAGCTTCTGCAGTCACATCATCTGCAGAGCACCAACAACACGAAACCTCAGAGCCTTCACGAACATCAACAAGAAACAGAAAACAACCCGACAGATTTGGAAAACCTATACCCACAAACTTGCTTAAAAAAGGAGGGAGGATGTGATGGTTTCCAAGAAACATCAAGAAACTTAGAAGTTTTCTTTATTGAAGTTTCAAAGAACGAAAGAAGAACTTACCTGACGAACTTTATTGCTGTGTCGATAAGTAATGGCCACAAAACTAAACTTTTTCTAATTTTGTTTTGGCGCTATCAGTATCTTATTTACCTATCAATCATATGTCAGAAGTAAATTCTCCCACAAACAGAAACCTGATTTTAACATCCACCGACCACCAACTAATGAACTCGATTGTACCCAAGCCATATAAGATTCTCATGAAATGTTGATGAAAATAGAAAATCACCTCCGGGATTCGGAGCTAAGATCTATTCACATGCCAATCATGTAAAATATTTTTAGCTAACCTAAATTCTCTGTATATTTTCGCATAGATAACTACTACAAATACAAGCTATATTTTGTATTTTTCAGTTCAAAATTTAATTTAAAATTCAACTTATTGAATTCTTTGACCCGTGTTATCGACCACGACAATTAATAAGCGAAGAATACATAAATTTCTTAAGTAGGGTGAACCGATTCACGGCTCTAGTATTATGGCCCTGCTAGCCTAAACTACTTCAAACTTTTTTACTCTCTCCCTTCCACTTGATTGATTTTTGTTTGGGGACATCTCGTAAGTTTTATGGGCACTGTCGAAATCCAATCACTTTAATTCACGGGGGGAGGGGTGGGAATTTTCCCTACCAAACCTAACCTGGCCGCCCACTACAGACGTTTGCAATCCTTTGAATCAGTTTATTGCAACATTTAATCCACGTTTCTTCTAGCGCAATGGTGTATATTTGATCTCTTGTCACCCATAAATTCTTATCAGAGCTGTAGTTTTACAGTTGTGATTCTCAAAACTAAGCCACAACGAAGTACAACAACCATACTATTATACTGGATTTTTTTTTACAATTTAGTCATTTTTCATTTTTATTTGAAGCGCATTGAAATTAAAGTTGTTCTGAAGTTCTAAAAGTTAATTTAGCTGAAGCAGTTAATTTAGTCAGTATCATAATTCAAGATTACGTAATTTAGTTTACGAGTGTCTACAATGCAAAGAGGGACTTTCACTAGCAGATCGGCCTGTGATGACCATTCGGCTTGGAAAAGCACTCTACTACTGTCAAAAGTGCTGGAAAGCATCCAAAGAAAATAAGTCTGCTTCCACTTTTGCCGGACAACGAAAAGCCAGTGTCCCAAAGGTCGCCCCACCGAAAGTAGCCCCGAAACCAGTCGTTAAGCCGATTCAAGAAACTCCGATCAATAAGCCGAATCCGGCAGCTACAAACAACCAACTACCTCAAAACAGGCCAGAACAAGAGCCCGCGAAGCTAAAACCCGAACCTACTGTGCAAACAGTCGAAGTAACGCCGAAAGCTCAAGAAGCCGAAAATAAAGAAGAAGAGTTGAAGCCTTTGGCTCCGTCTGTTCCTGCTTCAGTTACGACTGCAGCGATGAAAGCAGATGATACAGCCGAAGATTTAGCAGACTCCGCAGGTACTTTACCATTTTGTTTCCTTAGAGAACATCCCCGAATTGCTACGAAACCTTGTATGTATTGTATGATTTCCGCTACATCCTACATGATCTTTGCTCGATATATGTCCCCGATTCCATGAATGTTTAGCAATTCCAAAAACAGTTTTTGGGAATCTTGTTTTTCCCCGCTGTTTTCACCAAACATTCTAATTTCCGATGATCCCACTGCGACGTTTTGAATATTTCCCGAGGCCTCTTTTCTGATCCCCCCAATTTTCACCGCGAAACTTGAAATTTTCACAATTCTCATCGGGAAAAACGACACCTTTTTAATTCTTACATCCATCTTTCAAAATTATCCATCTTTACGATATCTGGGGGAAAGAGATAAAATTGTGAATTTACAAAGATTTTCGGGAAACGATGCATCGGGTAACTTTATTGTCCTAAGGTATTTGTAACTAAATTTCATGGAGGCTGATAGTAAATGACAGTCCATAAGGAAACCGCGCGCGACTCTAAATAAGTTTGTATACTTTGTATAGGATTAAAAGGTACGATGGACGGCATTTTTGTATGGGTGATCAAGTTAGGAGCCATGTGCGCTAAACTTTGCAAGTGCATGCAATTGAAAAGATTTTGTCGCACTAAAATGACAACTATACTAATATTAACCGTTAATATTGACTTAATCAAATTTGTCTTGGGGAGTGAGTGAATCATTTTGTACATGCTCATATGATACTCAATTTCTAAAATGTGAAAGTTCCAGCAAGCTTACCGGCTATTTTGAGTACAATTGTTACACGCAACTTCGCAAACACTATCATAGTATTCGCTCAATTTACGAGATAGTATTTGAGTTTAAATTTGAACTGAATTGGTGTTCTTCAAATAGCCTTGAATCGTCTATACCCAGCTAAAACGGTAGGATAATTTAAAAAACACGACTTTTTGTTGGGGATGATGGGTGGTAATGGTTTATTCTGCCTTTTGTGAGGCTGTCTGTATGGTATTGATAATCCATATTGCTCACATTAAACAAAATTTTGTTAACATGTTTTGCTAGAGAAATATCCTACATCATTTTTAAAATCAGGGAGTCGTGTAGAGTCTACATAATTATAAAGGCTTCAATTTTTGTTGCAATAAATAAATTTTTCCAACGAAGAAAAAAGCACAACAACGCTTTTTAATTGTGCGTTCGTTTTTTGGTTGGTTGCTATAATCTTCATCATAAACATTTTTGGTTACAGTTGCATCATCAGCATAAAGCAATATCTGTGTTTCTAAATCCCCATGGACAGATTTGACTGAACGGAGATCTAGAATCCTCGTCACAATGTTAATACATGAGATTTACAAAACTTGTCAATTTGTGTCGCATGCGCAATGTGTTCAGAGTAACGATAGTCATCTTCCATTTCGGTTACGCAATAATCTTCTTCGTTGCAAGTAGTAATCAGTTGTTTAATTGGAAAGTTGTGATGGTTCTTTTAAGAGTCTCGGAACAGATTAAAAAAACTAAGAAAACATAGAGCAACTGCTTCAAAACTAATCTTCTAATTTTGAAAACTCTTAATTTTTCAAGCTACCTCAGTTCTTCGTTATGAAACACAATCAATGAAGATAATAATTTTGATTATCCTTTCTTAATAAAAATATGAATTCATCAAGATCATCAACTTAATGATAAAAGCAATGTTTTCAAGACAAAAGCATTCTGAATTTATCGTTTTATTTTAAAGGTTTTTTAGGAATAAACTACTTTGCAACTTAACAATCAATATATAGCACTCTTATGAGGTTAAAAAATCGTTGTCAATTTGTGTAAGCAAACTACCTCCGTCTTAAAAATTAAATCATTGAGACGTTTTAAATCCCTTAGTTCAGAAAACTTGGTTTGTGTGCGACTCTTCAAATATTGAAGTTTGACCGCGTGATTTAAAATGAAACCGGAGGATTTTTTGAAAAAAATTGACAGGAAAAAATTGATTTTATCAATTTTTTATGCATTTGTAATAGCCAGGAGTCACTGAGAATTACCTTGAAAAAAAATTGTAAAACCTTGCGCTGATAACAACAGCGCTTCGTTGTTATTTTTGACACTTTTGATTTAAAAAATGAAAAAAATGGAAGCCAGAAAAAAACAGGTCAATTATGAATTAAACTAAAATGAAGTGTTGAAGGGTCTTCAACCGACCAAACGCAGTGGCCAGTCATGGCCTACAAATAAATTTCCTTTTGTTTCCGTTTGTTTTCATTCTTTAGTTACTTTTAGGTGGTTAACAATTGTTTGCTCCAGCGTCTCATCATTTTTACGCTATTATTATTTTGGTCTGACTAATTCGAATTAAAAAAACAAATTGGTTATATTTATCAGTGTCACCAAGAATCATTAATGAGTTTAAAATTGTTCCTAAGTATAATAAAATGTAATAGTGACAAATCTTTAAAATACTTCATTCCATAACATTATTAAATCCCTATTTAATGAAGTTTTTTATTTAATAACTGTCTAAGTTCTGTCTAACTAACTCATTTTGTCTAAATAAAATTTTCTTGTACCGAATATGAACTTAAAAGCTTTTGATGAGCATTTACTTGTGTACGGTCACATATAGACCCTTCTCGTACCGAAATCCAAGTACGGTTCAGTACGTGGCACGTATAAATGCAAGCCTTTCTAAAATAACCAGTAAAGAATCAGTACAAATTCAATTGTATGAGTGATATCGGATTTGACATGCACTTGGCAGGATGATTTCAAAGTCAAAACTAACTTCTCAAAATTGTCTAGTAAAAATTTCGAAATCCAGCAAATTTTGTAACGTGCCACGATTTTCCCATTTATTTTCAGTCACTTTTCCGGCGCGTTACAAAATGATGCCAGGTGCATGCCAAACAGTAAATTAGCACTCCGGGAGAGTTGAGGGGCGCATACGAGGCGGTCTATTTGACCCAGAATGGGCCGTTTTGAGGGTATTTCAGCTAATTCTGGGCAATTTTGTTGCTGTTTCAACCCGTTTTTTACAACTGAGCACTGTCGTGCGTTTTCAACCTCACTTCTAGAATAAAGTTTAGGCCAAGCTGACGGCCTTCTTTGTAGCGTTTTTTGGCCCCTGATTGCGCTTTTTATTACGTTTGTTCTGCTATTTTTGACGTTTCCCGGCTATTTTCCACGTTTTTTTGGCTATTTTTGACGGTTCTTTGGCTATTTTTGGCGTTTTCCTGGCGGCTATTTTCGATTGAAATACTGAAATTGGTGCCAATCTGGCAAGTAAAAAAAATCAGAATTGGACTAAACCTGGCCATCTTAAAATCAGAATTGTCGCAATTCTGTCAAGTAAAAATTCAGAATTGGCGCGTCTGGCAAGTAAAAAAAATAGAATTGGCTCCAGACTGACTATTAAAAATTAGGATGAACGCACGTCTAACAGGTCAAAAAGGTGACATGAATCACTCTATGATTCAGTAATGATGATGAATTGCATTTATACTGGCCCAGTACTGAAACGCACTTGGAGTTAGGTACAGGGAAAAGTTAGTAGGAATCTTGCAAGCAATTTCTTGCACTCTGTAGGGTTTGAACTCATAGTATGCGCAATTTTATGGCACCTGAAGCTAAAAAAAGCAGGGGAAAACAATAAAGCACGAAACGCAGTAATACAGCAAAAAATGATTCAGAGAACTCATCTGGTTTAAATTTACACATCCAATTTTGCGGAATCATTTTTCTTGCATATTTTGTGGCATATTTGTTTAGCGTCTATCCGGATACAGAAAAAAATCGTCAGTAGTCTTATAAGCAGTGATAGTTCTGCAATACAAGTTCACCGTTTTTCATAAAGCATTGCAATTCAAGTGCCTGATTATGATAGCTCGGGGAATAAATGAAGTTTAGTTACGTGACTCTGATTGAAGTCAATCGGAACTTCTGGCGTTTATCGAGAACTCAGTAGCGGTCTGAGTTTTTAAGTCAAAACTTTGAAATCACTTTGCAGAGTCACGTAACAATTCAGCTTGAAAATACCGAAAGTTTAAGAGTCGGCTTCGGGCTATTTATATATGGGAACTTCTGACGTTTTAACTTTCTGGCACCGCAAATTTTCAGGAGTTTAAAACTTGCACGTACCTGTTCTGACTAGCAGATTTGAGTGTGTAATTTGTTTCAGCAAAGCAGTTGAATCTCAACACTGACAAGCCAGCCATCTCAATGGATGTGAAAAATGACAAAGAGAAAGACTGCTTCATCTGCGAAATGGTAATTAAAATAACATTCCTGATTCCCTTCACTGAAAATAGCCATGAGATAAATGTGAATGAAACATAAATGCTTTTCTGTGCAGTTCGTTGACTGACCACAAATCTCAAGTTGTACTGTTGTGCCACCAAAAAAGAAAAGCTGCGAATTTGAGCCCAGTAATTCGGTTCAATCTTGTCTTTTTAAAAGTTTTTCCCGACATAGTTCAACTGCCATATCAGAAACTATGCCGTTAGATTCATTAGATTCATCATCTAGTTTGACTTTTTGTAGCCAGCTGCTAGTGGTACATACTACACGTGTGGAGAGTGGCAGTACCATGAGAAGTGTATCACGTGCAACAGGTGTGGTAGGAAGGACAGGGAAAAGTGGGATGACTGTGTCATCTTCCCCAATGAGGAGGGAGAGGGCAAAGGGGTCAAGTTCTTCTGCAAAGATTGCAACTTGGCAAATGCACCTGTGTGCGTTAAGTGTCAAAAGCCTATCATAGGTAAGGCGACTTCATTGAACACATTGAAATATATCAACAAGGGAAGAAAAAATTAAATCGATAAAAATGTTTCAAAGAGGCTACTATCCCTTAAAAAAGAAATACTTGAAAATGATAAAACTAAGCAATGTTCGCCCAGAAGAGTTTATAAATTCTTATTTCAGGCAGCGGAGGTGTGTAAGTTGTAGTTCAGATACTCTTTTTTGTTTTTTATCTGTTCAATGCACGTTACTTAACTGGTTGTTCCCTAGTTGGTTAAAGTTTATCTTGAAAGATGTTGCACCATTCTGGCAGAATCTTGCAAGACGATGTATAGTTTTACTAGAAGTTCTTCCGAAATCTTGCAATATCTTACAAAATAAACTTCCTTCTTAAAAAGAATCTTACAATATAACAATTTTCAATAATCTTCCAAGATGAACTTTTTCGAAAACCTTAAAAGATAGCCTTTTAGTTTCAAAATTCGTTGTTGCCTCCAGCACCTATGCTTATGACCTATACTCGAAGAAAAAATCCCCTAATAAAAAACTTCGCAAGATATGTATGTACACAAATTTTGGCATCAATAAGGTTTTCGCCGTTGAAAATGTTTATCGGTCATCAGATGTATGTTGAATTGAGAGACTGAACCTATTATCAACTCAAATTCTCCTGCAATCTTCTTAAAAAATCTTTTGAAGGCACACAAAACTACCAAAAGCCACATTTTTTTATATGAATTTGTTTTCCATATTGCAAAGTGGCAGTTCAGTGCTGGATACATGAGTCAAAGTATCTCTTCTTTAAGACAGACGAAAAAACGATCCAAGTCAAAATTGATCTTCTGTGATATTTCTGGGCCCTTGTATGATTATGCATGATCACATTTGAGTCCTCCGTGAATATCAGAAGCTCTTGTATTAAGCAAAAACTCACTTTTTTAAAAAAAGAAAAAAAGTAGAAGTTACACTCCAAAATGGATTTCAAAAGAAATTCAACCAAAACTCCACTTATCTTTATTTCGAAAGTTTTTTGCCAGGTTTTGAATACCTACAGTGTTTGAAAGAACAAAAAACTAGCAGAAAGCAAGAAAGAAGCTGATATTGGTTCCCGAAAACATACAGGTATGAAAATCAATACGAAAAACAGTGGTCCTGATAAACATGACTAATAACAAGATTTAAACAACAGATGGCTAAAAACTGACACTGTAACGGCTGCTCTCCTTAGGTTTCACAAAGAAAGTTTTACACCGCCCAGTTCGTTCTGAGTGGTTAAAAAATCTGTCCGGATACTTCGTTTATGCAGTTCGCTTTTGTAACTGTATATCCGCTCTGCTGTACTTACCGTTGCATTAACTATTTTAGTTCGTAACTATTCGCTGATCTTAGTTTTTCCAACTATCAATTTGAACTGGATTGCTACAGATCACACAATACGGGATCTCTTTATGTATACCAGTTCAATCCGATAGAAAAAACAAATCGAAGACAAAGATATATGTCTAAGACCTGTTTGTGCAAAAATATTTAAATTTAAACCTAAGTTGGCTTTTGCTGTTTGTACTCACAAGTTGAGAATACCAGAAGTTGGGGTTGTAACAGTTGAATTTCAGCTCCAATAATTCGTTGATGCAAGACACAGTAACAGAATTTACTGCTCAAGAATAATATTTTGAACACAAGACACAGTAACAATTTACTGCTCAGGAATATTTCTAGTTCAAGACACAGTAACACGTTATTTACTGCTCAAGACAATTTGTTTTGCAATATTTTGCTGAGTTATACTTTCAGCCGTTTTCTGCGGCTACTACGTTGAGTTCTCTGTGTTGCTTTTGTTATTTCCCCCTTTTCTCTTTTTTCTCACGTGACAAACTGTAACTAGAACTAGAACTATAACTATTAAATGACTAAGACATCAGAAAGTGTTCTGTTTCTATTTTCCCCGCCTATGCAAGCTTGTTATTCCTTAAGCTCAGCTCCAACATCGCCGGCCCTGTTTTCCCTCGTGAAAACATCATCGTCAGTTGGAAGTACTGGAGCGAGCTTCACTACTGGCCTCTTGTAGTATCCATCTTTCGTTCGGATTTTCGCTGATCGAATCACTCCGTCGGAACCTTCAAAGGTTTCGGTTATTCGACCCAGATTGTAATATCCACGTTTGTCACTGTCTTCCACTAACCACACAAGATCACCCTGATGAAGACTTCTGTCCGTTGTGGTCTGCCATTTCTTTCGACTATTCAACGTTGGCAAGTATTCTTTACGGAATCTGTCCCAGATGAGGTCTGCGTAAGCTTGTGTTTGTCGGAAGAGCTTTCTATGATCAACAAATTGCTCTGCACCTGATAGGTACGGTAAACAAAGGTTCTTGTTGCCAAGTAGGAAATGGTTTGGAGTAATAGCTTCTAAATCGGTAGCATCAGAACTGACCTGTGTTAGCGGTCTAGCATTCAGCGTCTGTTCAACAAGACACATCGTGGTAGACAGAACATCTTCCGTGACTGATCGATTGCCCAGCACTGCGTACATTGCCTTCTTGCAACTCCTAACCAGTCGTTCCCACACTCCTCCAAAGTGTGGTGCTGCAGGTGGGTTGAACTTCCATCTGATACCCTGTTGAATCAGATGTTCTTCAATTCGAACCTTGTTCCATGCTGCTATATACTCTGCCAGTTCTTTTTCAGCTCCAACGAAGTTTGTCCCGTTATCGCTAATCATTTTGACCGGTTTGCCTCTGCGAGCAATGAATCGCATAATTGCGTTTAGACAACAATCAGTGTCTAGTTTTGGTACAATCTCTATATGTACCGCACGTACAGTAAGGCATGTGAACAGACAGCACCAACGCTTTTCGTTTCTTCGACCAATCTTTACTGTGAATGGTCCGAAATAGTCTACGCCTACATTCGAGAACACTGTTGATGCGACTAATCGTTCTTCAGGTAGATTTGCCATTACTGGTGCCTTTGTTTGGGCTCTTCCCTTTCGACATCTAATGCATTTGTTTTTGATCGATCTCAAAGCATTTCGTATGCCTAGGATCCAGAATTTCTGCTGAACTATGTTTCTGACATGTTCAGTACCTTCGTGATGACTATTCTTGTGTTCATTTCGCAAGAATGATTCTACTACATGGTGCTTCCAATGTAACAGTATTGGATGCTTGGTTTCGAAGTTCAATTCACTTTTACCTATTCTGCCCTGGGCACGGATAAGTCCTTGCTGGTCTATGAATGGTGAAAACTGGAGGATTTTGCTGTTTTTTGGAATTTCCCTTTCAGCCTTGAGAGATTTCATCTCTTCAGTAAACTGTTCTTGCTGCAGTAGTCTGAATATGCTTGCTTGTGCATCCTCTCTTTCTTGAACACTTAGTGTTTTTGTTGCCGGTTTGTGTTTTTTGAATACACGCTGTACGTATGCCATTGTATTTACAAGTCGATTGAAATTGCTGAATCGTTCCCACTGAACAATCAGCTTCTTCTCTTCAACCTTTGCTGAGAAAACCATTTCGTCGTTTTGTTCGTCTGAAGCAAATGTTAAATTCAACTGTTCAGGCCATTCGTTCTCTCGTTGCTTCAACCAGGCCGGCCCAGTGAGCCATTCGCTTCTCTTAAGTTCGTCAACGTTGATCGCTCGTGTCCCGATGTCAGCTGGATTGTTAATACCACTCACATGATTCCACTGTGAAACATTAGTTGTATCCAAAATCTCAGCCACTCTGTTTGCAACAAACACTTGTTGCTTACGGTGGGAGCTATGAATCCATTGCAGAACAGTAGTGGAGTCTGACCAAAAGTTGCAACTGTGAATCTTCGTTTCGTGTTCTTTCACTATCTGTTCTTTAAGTCTCACCGCCATCACTGCTGCTTGTAGTTCCAAGCGTGGTATGGAAAGGTGTCGCATCGGTGCGACTCTGCACTTCCCGATTACAAATGCTAAGTCTGCTGAGTATTCTTTGGGCTTTGAACGTAGGTATGCCACAGCGCACATTGCGTCTTCAGATGCGTCGGCAAACACATGAAGTTCCCATTTGTCCTTGGCTGTGCTGAAGTATCTTCTATCAATGCTGGTTTCTGCTATTTCTGGAAGCTGCGCCTTCCACTTCAGAAACTCTTCTTCTTCGTTAGGTTCTACTGAGTTGTCCCAATGTTGTCCATTTTTGGTCCAGATGCTCTTCAGGAGTCGTCTCATATGGACACTGAATGGTGCAAACAGTCCAAGAGGATCAAACACTGAAGAAACTAGAGATAAGATCTTCCTTTGGGTGATTGGGGTCTCAACTTCTTTGCTTGTACCTCTACAAACCTGTAGACTATCATCGGTAATCGTCCACTGAAGCCCAAGCACTGATGACCCTTCCTGGCTGGGTTCTACTTCAACCTGCTTTGTTTTGTTGATTGATCTTAAGTCCTCTGGGATTGCGTTGCTTACCAAGTCGCTATTGGTGATCCACTTCTTCAGTTCAAATCCATGTTTTGAGAGAAGAGGTTGCAGTTGTTTGAAAATTTTGATTGCTTCTTCAGGTGTTTCGACTGACTTGATGAAATCGTCCATGTAGAAGTTGTTTTGGATTGTTTTTGCTGCAATTGGGAACTCGTCTTCGTTATCGATCGCTACTCGCTTCAGAGCGTAGTTGGCACATGTTGGTGAACTCTTTGCTCCGAAAACATGACGCTGATACTCGTAAATTTGCACAGCTTCGTTCATTGTTGGTCGCCACAAGAATCTCAAGCAGCTTTTATCCCGTTCAGGAACTTGCACTTGCAGAAACATTGATTCAATATCTGCGGTTAAGGCAATTGGTCCTTCTCGAAATCTGAATATTGTTCCGATCAATCCGTGTAGTAGATCGGGTCCGGCTAACAGCTTGTCATTTAGGCATACGTCCTTGTATTTTGCTGCAGCGTTGCAAACACGGCGAATTTTACCCGGTTTGTTGGGGTTTAGTACTGGATGGTGTGGCAAATACCATTCTTTTCCGAAAGTGCATTTGACTTCCGATTTACCAAGGATCTTCACAAATCCCTTTTCAACATCTGTATCAATTGACTGTTGATACAATTCTTTTAACTTTGGGTCTCGTTGGAATCTTCGTTCCAGTGAGTAGAGCTGACCAAGGGCTGAGCCGTAGTTGTTTGGAAGACTGGGTTCTGGTTCATTCCAGAGCATGCCCACTTCGTACCGCTCGCCTGTAAACTTTGTCGTGCTCTCTAGAAATTTCTGAGCCTGCTGCTCTTTCTTTGATTGACTTACAACATTTATTTTGGAAGCATAGGTTTCTATGTCCCACCATGATTGGATATTTTCTGCCACTTTCACATCTTCTGTGAAGGCGAAATGACAAATATTTTGACTTTTCTTGCCTGTCATGGGACCACTGACTACCCATCCTAATTCTGTTAAGACGGCGAAAGGCTCACTTCGTGTTCCAATCTTATAGTCCAATGGACGTTGAATTTCGTAGGCATCTTGTCCAAGAATGATGCCTACTTCCATCAGGTTGAATCTTCTGTTTGTGAGAACATTCAGGTGTCTGAATTTGTTCTTCAGTTCTTTGTAATCATATGTTGTGTTTCCCAACGAGATTGATGGGTGTGCAAACGCTTCAATCGAATGCACCTTTGAATGTAGTCCCTTTATTGTGATAGGAACCTTCTCTGTCCTCAAATCTTGCGTCCCATGTATGCCAGCTATGTTCAAGGTAACGTCCATGCCTTTGGCTTGTAGTTGATCCTTGACACTTTGATCGATGAATGATACTGTTGACCCACTATCGAGGAAAGCGTAGGTAGTCAACCTGTTACTACCACTCTGAACCGATACAGGAACTATTTGAAGAAAACTAGTAACTTGGTTACTCTGGTTGATTGTTGCTGCGCTAACATTAACTGCGTGACTACCCTCGTCCATTTGGTTTTCTGAGTGTAGCAGTCTGTTGTGCTTTTTGGTACATCCATTTATACCGCACGGGTGGACTTTACAATCTTTGATTGCATGCCCTTTCCCCAGACATCCATAACATAAACGTTCTTTTCTCACTGCTGCATAGCGATCGGTGACATTCATATTCTTAAATATTGGACAGTTCCATATTTTATGAGTGCCATCCGCTAGTGGACAGTTGTTGTTTTGCATTTGCTTGGTTTCTTGCAGGTTTGAACTTGCACTGAAGTTCGATGTCTTCGAGAATTGTTTTTCTCTATTTGCGTTGCGTCGGTCTTCTTCTTTGCGTTCCCCTTTAAACGCTGAAAACCCTTCATGCACGAATGCCATTCGTGATAACCATTTTTCAAACATGATTAGATCAGGCCAGTCCTCGTCTTTGTCATCGACGTAGAACCACCATTTTTCTTTAAGAACTTGAGGTAGCTTATCAACTGCCATGTACAATGTCGAACTTGATTGCAAATCACCAATATGTTTGTACTCTTTGAGCACGTTCACGAAGTTAGATACAATAACAGAAAAATTAATCAGGCTGGTTGAATCATGAGGTTTCACTTGATTAGCTTTTCGTAGGCTCTCGAGCTGCGCATCTATAATTACATGCGGTCTTCCAAATTTTCTTTCTAAAATGTTCCAGGCAGCACTATAAAACTGTCCAGAATAGCCCATTCCCGAGATTGCAGATTTTGCTTTGCCTGTTAGCAGAGTCTTCAAATGGCTCATTTTTTCTGAGTCGGGAATCGTGCGTTTATCTACTGTTGCTATGAACATGCTAGACCACTCAGGCCACTCCAGTGGGTTTCCGTCAAAATTGTTCAACCTCAATTTTGGTAAACTACTGCTTGAATGTCCAGAGTTGTAGTGCCTTCCAGCTATCGGCGATTTATCCCGCTCTTCAGCACTTAGTGAGCGTTCACGAGTGTTTGGGTACCATGGGTAATGCCTATGCTTATTTCGTTCAGGGCTGACGTCAAAGCGAGCTCTTGGTCGAATTGGCGTTCGCGTGTCGTTCATCGAATTCGCCCACTCCGAGACATCTCTCCCTTTTGGGGTCCAATTGAAAGGTGACTTGTCACGCGCCTTAGTCGATTGAGAACGTAAGTCATCTTTCTCCAATGCTGTTCTTTGCAATTGGCGCTCTAGGTCTCGCTCTTTTTCCCGAAGCTGATGTTGCATCTCTAGTTCTTTCATTTGCATTTCTAGATCCAACTTCTTTCGATCAAATTGTGCTCGTTCGATTTGCAACTTTCTTTCAAATTCAATTTCAAATTCTTTTATTCGTTCTTCCACCCGACGTTTCACTGAAGATGCTTCCGAAGTGTTTTCTGTATCCTGGTTGATTGTCCGTGTAACCGTATTCGTCGTAGCATTGCTTGTGTTACCATGGTTTTGGTTAAACTCTGGAATTCCAACGTTTTGTTCTAACTGATGCACATTATTCGCAGGCGGTTGCTCTTCATTGGCATGAAGGGTTGACTGGCTTTGCTGGCTTGACATGTTTGTCTCTCCGTGGATATACGGTAACCACTCTGCGTTCAAATATTGAAAGTATTTTTCTGTCTCAAGTTTGCGTTTTAAAGAAATATTTGGGTCTCGGAGAGTCTCAGCTTTTTATTCACGAGTTTTTGAATGCTGTCATCCAATTGCAGTATCTGCTGATAAAGAGTCTTGAGCTTGCTTGGTCGATCTCGCTTCTCAATGAGCTCAAAACCTTCTTCCTCTTTCTCAATCAAGTTATTTCGCAAGTTGTTGATCTGTCGATCCAAAACGCTTTGACTCTGTGACGGAGTCACCGCGTTTGTACTTTGGGACTGCAGCTTGAATCTCTACAGTACCTTTTGTTTATTTGCTTTAATTAAGCCTTGCTATTTAACTTCTAATGCACTTTGCCTAATTGGCTTTGCGTTGTTGATTTGCTCGTTGATTTTTGTTTTCGTTCGTCGATGACTTTGTCACTTCGACTGTTGGGTTGGACAGCAGTTTATTCCACCGTCCGGGTCGGCGGACCAAATGTAACGGCTGCTCTCCTTGTGTTTCACAAAGAAAGTTTTACACCGCCCAGTTCGTTCTGAGTGGTTAAAAAATCTGTCCGGATACTTCGTTTATGCAGTTCGCTTTTGTAACTGTATATCCGCTCTGCTGTACTTACCGTTGCATTAACTATTTTAGTTCGTAACTATTCGCTGATCTTAGTTTTTCCAACTATCAATTTGAACTGGATTGCTACAGATCACACAATACGGGATCTCTTTATGTATACCAGTTCAATCCGATAGAAAAAACAAATCGAAGACAAAGATATATGTCTAAGACCTGTTTGTGCAAAAATATTTAAATTTAAACCTAAGTTGGCTTTTGCTGTTTGTACTCACAAGTTGAGAATACCAGAAGTTGGGGTTGTAACAGTTGAATTTCAGCTCCAATAATTCGTTGATGCAAGACACAGTAACAGAATTTACTGCTCAAGAATAATATTTTGAACACAAGACACAGTAACAATTTACTGCTCAGGAATATTTCTAGTTCAAGACACAGTAACACGTTATTTACTGCTCAAGACAATTTGTTTTGCAATATTTTGCTGAGTTATACTTTCAGCCGTTTTCTGCGGCTACTACGTTGAGTTCTCTGTGTTGCTTTTGTTATTTCCCCCTTTTCTCTTTTTTCTCACGTGACAAACTGTAACTAGAACTAGAACTATAACTATTAAATGACTAAGACATCAGAAAGTGTTCTGTTTCTATTTTCCCCGCCTATGCAAGCTTGTTATTCCTTAAGCTCAGCTCCAACAGACACCATGGGTTCATCTGAATTATATAATTTTTTCAAAGATTACTCTAGTCATTTTGTTTTTAGAGGGTTTCGCTGAACAATTGCACTTTAGAAGCACGTTTAGTTAATTGATGTTTGAGGCTAGCCTAAAGAAGTGAAAACATTTTTCCCAAAAAAAGACAAAGCGACCAAAAAAGTTAAAGCGAACCAAAATTGAGAGCAGAAGTCACAATATTGCATATTCAGTCTTAAAGAACGATATAAAATAACTGAGCTGAAGTGACCTTACTATTAGTTTCATTGGGGAAATAGCTTTCAGTTGTCAATGCAAAACAACAAAAAATAATGATGCACGAGTCATTTAATATTCCAGAGCAAGTTCTGTTAGCATGTTAAATGCGGCACTTTTGATCTTAGAAACGCCCCAAAAATCGTTTTGGATCCCACGCATAAGGACAACGAATAAGTGATTTGACAATATCCGAAATCCCGTCAATCCAAAAATTGATTGCATTCGCATTCGTTCGTTGAAACACGTGATTAAAACATGAAAATTCTAAAATCAGAAACCTATTTGATTTTTGATAGTAACTATCAATTTTGGTACAAGAAATACACGCAGCAACAACTGCAGGAAACTATGAAAAGAAGGCTGGCCTTAATTTGGTCGCACTAAACAGATTCAAATTCTCCTCATAATTTGCAAGTTGAAGAGACATTTCGTTGCAAAAATATAAACATTTCGTTGCAATTTTTTTATAATGCAAAACTTTTAATACAATTAGGAGCGCGATTATAGCCGACTGTGAAGATAATGACCGTTACTGAAAAATTTAAAGTTCTCTTAAAGAAGAAGTAAACACAATGGAGTTGAAGGTATTCGAATTTTGTGGAAGTTTTGCTTCAGGAATTGCATTCAACTCTTCCTCAAAGAGAGGCTGTTTCTTTCCTATCAACAAGAGATAAGAATTCTGATCCATTATAAGAAATGTTTCTGAAAGTTTGCTATGGATATAATAGACCCTAATGAAAAAGATCTTACTCGCTTTTGGTTATCCAAATTTAGAATACTAATTTTTTAGTTCTAAAAAAGTTCTGAAATACACGCAGTCTGAATTTTTTCTAAACAATTTATCCTTAAAAATTTTAAAGAAGTCTCGCTCTCTAATTTGTGAAAATATGATTGAATAAAAAAAGCCTGCCTCGCATATATATTCCCCCTTTTTTGAAAAAAAAGTGTTGGAACAATAAAGTATTTTTACCAAATCTTTTCCGAGGGGGAGGGATAGATTGTTATCTTTCAGTCTCTTGCAAAATATAGTCATTGACAAGTTTGCCAGATCTTATAATTATAAATTAGACCTCAAGGAGGATGTAGATTTACTTAGTGTGCTATCGACAAGTTTTCTATTCTTTTTCGATTCCAAATCTTACCGCAGTATTTCTAACAATAATAATACGTTTTACAGTATGGACACATATAACAAAATATCAAGGGGTATGTCAGAAGTTTGAGAACTTTATTGTTCCGACCCCTCTTGAGGGGGGAGGAACTATATACTCAAATGGTTTTTTTTTGTTCAGTCAATTTATTTATCGTAGAGAGTTTAGACTGGTATCATTAGAAAGCTTGTCCAGCGTAGAATATGGAATTAAAAAGATTTTTTGATTTTCGTTTTTGACAGGGAGATATCGAGGTTTAAACTTTTGAGAAAATAGAGTGAATTCCGTTGATTTCATTCACTTTTTATCAGAATTTTTGCCAATTTTGATAAAAATTAATAAAACTTTCAAAAAAATGTTGTTGATTTTACGTTTAAAGTCATAATATATTGTCAGCTATTCTCATTGAATTTTTTTGTCACAATTTCCGGATAAATATTTCACAAAATTCAGACTTTTTCATCAAAAACAGCAGGAAATATGTTTCTTTAGCCCGCTCTGATTAAATTTGCTGGAAGTGCACACCCAAACACCACAAAGACAATCTTTGTAGACTGAAAAGGGGGCTAATTCCACTTCAACTTCCGTTGAGAGTACCCTGTAAATAAAACTTTGCCGTTTTTTGCTAACTTTATTCGTTGATTATCAAAAACGCAGCATTTATTTTTGATTTTTTCCACAAACAAAATATCTATATCAATGACATTCCAAAAATTAAATATTCTTAATGGACAATCAACATTAGCAGGACTGGTTCTGTACCAATCTTGGACCGTTATATTCCAATAATCCCGCTATAATCCAAAAATAATTCGGATTGTCGTCAGTCGGTTTTTTATAAAAAATTTCGATCTTTTTTATATTAATTAAATAACCGAACATTTCAAAGCAAAGCTCACAGATGATAGGTCCTATGGGCTTCCTATTTAGCTCGAAATTAATTTATCTAGTTGATTGCTTGAAAGCTTGGACTTGGTTTTGACAGCTTAGTTTTGACTTTTAAAATATTTGATTTTTAAACAAAAAATGGCTTATTTAAATTTGCCTCCATTTTTCTCTTAATTTGGTCCACTTGTAGCTTGGTGTCAGTAATCAAAGATTGCTGCTTCTTTTTGCTGAATTCAAATATAAGTCGTTATTGCGGTTTTATGCCTTAAGTTATGGTGTTCTGGCATCAAAACTACTAGATTTCACAATTTTTTTTTTAATTTTTAGATATTTGCCCATTTTTCATGTTTTCTAGTTTTGTCAAATTAACTCGTTATTGTCAGTTCATATATCACAATTTATGCATTCAAAAGAACGCACAATTGATCATTTATAAATCCTTAAAGATATAGATTGTGGTTCTTTACCGCTTCGACTGCACTTTCTCGTAGAATTCAATTGAAATTTTTAATTTTGTCTTTAACTGTCGTCTTTACTTTGTCTTTTTAGTCGTATTTAATTTCCTGTACCATGACCCGCTTTGCTTGGCTTTTTCTGGAAGAGTATATGAGCCGATTTTCTGATTTTAGAAGATAGATAATGGCTTTCATGACTTTGAAAACAATTGTTTTCCAAAATGAAAAAAAAACATTTCAACTTCACTGTTTTGTTCCTTTTATTGTCTTTTTGTTACCTGGTCTCGTTAATTAAAGGTTAAAGATGACATTATTTTTGTCAAGGGAAGTCGTCAAAAGGGATTTGTGTCACAAAATCTAATGTTTTTAGAGAATTCGTTATGACATTACTGGCTTCGACACGGGTTTTTCAAAAAAAAAGTAAATTAGTTTTGTTTTTTGTCATATTTGACGTTTTTTGTAGAAGTAAGACTTGTTCTGAATAAATGCAGGTCTTGGGGGCTTCCTGTGGAAGAACAAACGGTCCTATTCAAGTTTTTCATTTTGTAATTAATGGCTTTCAAGTCTTTGGAAATAAATTTTTTTCGATAAAAACAAGTATTACATAAACTTGCTTTCTTTTTGGTCTAATTGTTACCTGATTTAGTTAACGAGAAGTCACGTTATACATTTCAAAGGAAGGTGTCAAAGGGGATTGGTGTCACAAAATCTAATGTTTTAAGAGAATTCGTTATGATTTACTGGCTTCCACACGGGTTTTTCACAAAAAAGTAAATGAATTTTTGATTTTTGTCATATTTGACGTTCTTTTTGTAGACGCAGGACATACTCTGGATAATTGCAGGTCTTAAGGGCTTCCTTTCGAAGAATAGGCGAGCCTATTCAAATTTTTCATTTTGTAATTAATGGCTTTTATGTCTTTGGAAATAAATTTTTTTCGAAAAAAAAACAAGTATTACATAATTTTGCGTTTTTTATTTTATCTAATTGTTGCTTATTTTCATTAATGAGCGGCCACATAATACACTATTAGTGTTCGACGAAGGTGCAATCGAACATATTTTGGGGGCCAAAGTATGGCTTTACGGCTTCCAAAGCATTTTCTGGCAAGTTTGAATTGATTTTTAGTTTTCGTCTATTTGTGGTCCTTTTTGTAACTGCATAAAAAAAGAGTTCTTAATTCCCTTTTACTGAAGCGTCGGTAATTGTAAACCTATGTGATATTTTAGTTGATTCCTAATGGTTTTCTTTACTTTGAATTTAATTGTTTTTTTTTTAAATTTCAGCGAATTTTCCAACCTTAAAGTTTGTTCTTTTTTGTCTAATTGTTACCAAGCTTTATTATGAACTCGTGAATAACCATTTTTTTCTGGTGAATTACAAGTTATTTTGTTTATTTTCAGTTTTATCTGACGCTATTTTGACTTTGTTATTAATTTTGTTTTTTAAAACGGACATAAATTTTTTGATGTAATTAATGTTTGTTAATGTTTGATTTTGCCGTTCGTCTTTGCTCGCTTTCATAATATTGGCATATTTCATCAATCTAATGCATCATTTTTTACTGCACTCAGTTATTTGCTTTGGAGGCTATCTTCTCGTTCATACACCAGTTTTTTTTTGAAAAATATTTGATTTTTTTGTGTTTTTCCATCTGTTCCTCATTTGATAGACAATTATGCCAAAATTGTGGATGAGCGAGGACGGAACCTTATGAGCGATCGCACATTACCGAGCCTCCTTGTTATAGATTTTAATTTTCTACCCATTTTAGTTGAGACTGATCGGTTTTTACTATAAACAAATCTAATTTAAATAATACGATTTTCTATGGGACGCATGAAGTCAAGGAAGAGCTGTGTTTTTGGCAGTCCTGATGCAGCTGTTTTACTGAGAAAATTCGTTATCTTGGACTCTTACAGTTGTCTTACACGGAAACCGTCATATGCATGAAACGGTTATACTCCAAGATTCTTGCTAAGAGACGGTTTTAATGGTCGATCTGTTCAAGGGTCATGCAGATAACCGTAATTGGCAAGAATATTGCATCAATTTTGTCATGATTTTGAACAAGTTTCTCAAAAAAAAGAATTTTACCAGTGTACGTTTCAATTTTTACTAACTTCTCAATTCAGTCATGGACACACGTTGATTCACTTGGCATGAACGTATTATGACGCTTTCTGTTGAAATGCACTCTGATTAATAACTTACTTCAGTTTAACAGATATAACAATTATTTTCAGACGGAGTGTTAACGTTGAACAACCCCACTAGTGGTAAGGACATGCAGTACCACGCGGACTGTCTCAACTGTGGGTTGTGTGATAAGAACATGGCGAGGGGAGAGGAACTGATGTTTGTCAATGGACAACTCAACTGCTCAGAGTGTAGAATGAAGAATAGCATCACCTGCAGACGATGTAATCAAGTAAGTACTGTATAAGGTAGCTGTTATGTTACGGTTTCCTCTGAAAGAGCCAATCTTTAACTTCTGGTTAAAACAAGTTAAACCAATACCAAACGTTGCAAGTGCCAGACGTCAATGGTAGAGATTCTTATATCAATAACCAGAAGTTGACTTTCGGCATGTTCAAACTTGGAGGTTGCGTTTTTTAAGCAAAGTTCCGTGACTATGCAGAAGTCACTCGATATTCTAGCTCAACAGCTCGAATCAATGCAAGGATAGCAATGAACACAAGAATTAAGTTCGAACTGACTTGAAACAGAGTCACGTAATCTATACTAAACTTAGCCCTCGAGTTACTTCCTAATCCCACGTGCGGTCATTGTAAATTGCTTAAATTATGGAAGTATTGATTTGATATTAAATTGTTATCATGTAAGTAACATTTAACAGAGCATAACCAATATTTAATTACATAAATTTGAAAAATTTGAAAAATTTGAAATTTGAAGAATTTGAAAAATTTGAAATAAATTTATTCTGGAATATTTTGTCACCGTGTAAAAGACCTCGGCAGTGATGTCAGTGCAGCTCAGAATGTGAAAATGAGGATGGGACGATGTGCAATTAAGAAGAAGTTTATGTCTTTTGTGATCTGCTTGCTGTCGAGGAGAAAACAGTCGACTCTACAAGGACATCAAACGACATTAGGTTAACATTTTATACCAATTTGAACAGACTCACACCCTAACAGCACTTGAAAACAATAAAACCAAGTCAGCCCTACTAATAACTCAAAAATTTGGGCAAGCACTTAAATATAGTTAAAACACGTAACTCGGTTCCTCCAACACATTATTTTAGAATGAATTTTTTAAAACTCGCACACAATAAAAAAGACAATAAATCTTTATTCAAGAATTATCAATCAGCAACACACACTCCATACAGCAATTACCACGACACAATTAAAATGTCATTTGGAGTAACACTGGCGACCAAAAATCCAGAAAATGTCTGTTACCCTTCTGTCGGCCAATATTGGTCAATTCAACTGATAAATTACCTAATCTTGCTCTGCCTTGTCTTTACAATTAAATTTTTTGTATTACTAAATTCATAATTTTATATCGACACCAGATATGACCTGAGGAATGAGTTTTGCTTTTTGACGCCCTCAAACCAGTCATTGTTCAGGCCCCATTTATGAGAATACTGATTTTGCTAGGAGAAAATTGTCGTAGTTGGAGCGGAAATTGAACCAGCTAACCTTTGATAAAGATTCCAATGCGTTTCAAGGTGCGAATTTTGGGCTTTCTGTCACGTTACGCTTTTCAATTTATATTTGAGCGTATACTACGCGTAGCATAAGCAGCTCATATGAAAAAAGTGTTTTGTTTATTTTTCTTCACAAACTTCGAACACAAATAATGGATTTCTAAGACTTGAAATATTTTTGCATGTGGTATGGTTTACTTACCAAGGTTCGTGTTTATCTCATACGGCTGGCAATCGTATGACCTCTGTAAAGCATACTTCCGATTCTACGAAGCTTTATGGGGAAGCGCCAATTAGATTCTGTGTTTGTGGAGTTGTTCATGCACTACGACGCGCCGAGGCAGATACATAATCAACTAACCTTTTCACCAAATGGACGTTGCGTAGCAATATGAATGCTCGCATCTCTAGCTTGGGTTGATGTTCTCTTCGTTAATAAGCAAGGACATAGTGCTGGACCAGTTCCGAGAAAGAACTGAATGGGACTTGAATAATCGAGTTCAGTTTGATCAGAACTTAAAAGTTTAAGTGGTCCATTTTTTGGTATTTTCAAAGTTTCATCTCTAAGGCGTTGTCTGACAAGTACCGCCTAACATGTTTGAGATTTTAAACCATTCGTTCACACGAGCCACCACGGTCCGGAGTGGATGGTATGAAAAGAGTCAAAAATTATTTTTCTTAGATTGTTAGCTTGCAGTGGATTTTCGATTTCAACTCCTGATAAACAAACAGTTTCTTGCTGTCACAGTTAATTGTGTTTTCGTAGTGATCCCTGTCTGAATAAAATTTCCAGACACACAGCCCAAAGAAAATTTTCCACTGATGCTGAAACTTTATAGTGCATGAGTAATTTAAAAGCAAGCAAGCGAAAAGGAAATGCCAGCTTCTCTCTCTTGAACGTGTCACTGACACCTGAAATGGCCTAAAAAGTCTCTTAAAAATTTGCGAAAAGGGAATTCAATAAAAGAAACTTTCAGCTCAAAAAAGGATAGAATTATTGTTACCTTTAGGGCCATGTCTTTAAAAAACGTATTCATGTATCACTAATTTAATAGTTTTATGTCGACACCTTATATGTGTCAGGAATGAGTTTGACTTATCGAAGATCTCAAACTAGTCGTTACTCAGGCCTCCTTTATGAGAATGTTGATTTTAATAGGACAAAATTGTCGTAGTTGAGCGGAAAATGAACCAGCTAACCTTTGATAAAGATTCCAATGCGTTTCAATGTGCGACTTTTGGGCTTTCTGTCACGTTATGCTTTTCAATTTAAATTTGAGCGTATACTACGCGTAGCATAAACAGCTCATATGAAAAAAGTGTTTTGTTTATTTTTCTTCACAACCTTCGAACACAAATAATGGATTTCTAAGACTTGAATTATTTTTGCATGTGGTATGGTTTACTTACCAAGGTTCGTGTTTATCTTATACGGCTGGCGATCGTATGACCTCTGTAAAGCATACTTCCAATTCTACGAAGCTTTATGGGCAAGCGCCACTTAGATTCTGTGTTTGTGGAGTTGTTCGTGCACTACGACGCGCCGAGGCAGATACATAATCAGCTAACCTTTTCACCAAATGGACGTTGCGTAGCAATATGAATGCTCGCATCTCTAGCGTCGGTTGATGTTCTCTTCGTTAATAAGCAAGGACATAGTGCTGGACCAGTTCCGAGAATGAACTGAATGGGACTTGAATAATCGAGTTCAGTTTCATCAGAACGTAAAAGATTAAGTGGTCGATTTTTTGATATTTTCAAAGTTTCATCTCTAAGGCGTTGTCTGATAAGTACCGACTAAAATGTTTGAGATTTCATACCATTCGTTCACACGAGTCACCGCGGTCCGGAGTGGATGAGATGAAAAGAGTCAAAAATTATTTTTCTTAGATTGTTAGCTTGCAGTGGGTTTTCGATTTCAACTCTTGATAAACAAAAGTTTTTTGCTGTCACAGTTAATTGTGTTTTCGTAGTGATCACTGTCTGAATAAAATTTCCAAACACACAGCCCAAAGAAAATTTTCCACTGATGCTGAAACTTTATAGTGCATGAGTAATTTAAAAGCAAGCAAGCGAAAAGGAAATGCCAGCTACTCTCACTTGAACGTGTCACTGACACCTGAAATGGCCCAAAAAGTCTCTTAAAAATTTGCGAAAAGGGAATTCAATAAAAGAAATTTTCAGCTCAAAAAAAGATAGATTTATTGTTACCTTTAGGGCCTTGTCTTTAAAAAACGTATTCATGTATCACTAATTTAATAGTTTTATGTCGACACCATATATATGTCAGGAATGAGTTTGACTTATCGAAGATCTCTAACCAGTCATTGCTCAGGCCCCATTTATGAGAATACTGATTTTGCTAGGACAAAATTGTCGTAGTTGGAGCGGAAATTGAACCAGCCAACCTTTGATAAAGATTCCAATGCGTTTCAATGTGCGAATTTTGGGCTTTCTGTCACGTTATGCTTTTCAATTTAAATTTGAGCGTATACTGCGCGTAGCATAAGCAGCTCATATGAAAAAAGTGTTTTGTTTATTTTTCTTTACAACCATCGAACACAAATAATGGATTTCTAAGACTTGAAATATTTTTGCATGTGGTATGGTTTACTTACAATATGACCTCTGTAAAGAATACTTCCAATTCTACGAAGCTTTATGGGGAAGCGCCACTTAGATTTTGTGTTTGTGGAGTTGTTCATGCACTACGACGCGCCGAGGCAGATACATAATCAGCTAACCCCTTCACCAAATGGACGTTGCGTAGCAATATGAATGCTCGCATCTCTAGCTTCGGTTGATGTTCTCTTCGTTAATAAGCAAGGACATAGTGCTGGACCAGTTCCGAGAAAGAACTGAATGGGACTTGAATAATCGTGTTCAGTGTGATCAGAACTTAAAAGATTAGGTGGTCCATTTTTTGGTATTTTCAAAGTTTCATCTCTAAGGCGTTGTCTGATAAGTACCGCCTAAAATGTTTGAGATTTTAAACCATTCGTTCACACGAGCCACCACGGTCCGGAGTGGATGGTATGAAAAGAGTCAAAATTTATTTTTCTTAGATTGTTAGCTTGCAGTGGATTTTCGATTTCAACTCCTGATAAACAAACAGTTTCTTGCTGTCACAGTTAATTGTGTTTTCGTAGTGATCACTGTCTAAATAAAATTTCCAAACACACAGCCCAAAGAAAATTTTCCACTGATGCTGAAACTTTATAGTGCATGAGTAATTTAAAAGCAAGCAAGCGAAAAGGAAATGCCAGCTTCTCTCACTTGAACGTGTCACTGACACCTGAAATGGCCCAAAAAGTCTCTTAAAAATTCGCGAAAAGGGAATTCAATAAAAGAAACTTTCAGCTCAAAAAAGGATAGAATTATTGTTACCTTTAGGGCCATGTCTTTAAAAAACGTATTCATGTATCACTAATGTAATAGTTTTATGTCGACACCATATATGTGTCAGGAATGAGTTTGACTTATCGAAGATCTCAAACTAGTCGTTGCTCAGGCCTCCTTTATGAGAATGTTGATTTTAATAGGACAAAATTGTCGTAGTTGAGCGGAAAATGAACCAGCTAACCTTTGATAAAGATTCCAATGCGTTTCAATGTGCGACTTTTGGGCTTTCTGTCACGTTATGCTTTTCAATTTAAATTTGAGCGTATACTACGCGTGGCATAAACAGCTCATATGAAAAAAGTGTTTTGTTTATTTTTCTTCACAACCTTCGAACACAAATAATGGATTTCTAAGACTTGAATTATTTTTGCATGTGGTATGGTTTACTTACCAAGGTTCGTGTTTATCTCATACGGCTGGCAATCATATGACCTCTGTAAAGCATACTTCCAATTCTACGAAGCTTTATGGGCAAGCGCCACTTAGATTCTGTGTTTGTGGAGTTGTTCGTGCACTACGACGCGCCGAGGCAGATACATAATCAGCTAACCTTTTCACCAAATGGACGTTGCGTAGCAATATGAATGCTCGCATCTCTAGCGTCGGTTGATGTTCTCTTCGTTAATAAGCAAGGACATAGTGCTGGACCAGTTCCGAGAATGAACTGAATGGGACTTGAATAATCGAGTTCAGTTTCATCAGAACGTAAAAGATTAAGTGGTCGATTTTTTGATATTTTCAAAGTTTCATCTCTAAGGCGTTGTCTGATAAGTACCGACTAAAATGTTTGAGATTTCATACCATTCGTTCACACGAGTCACCGCGGTCCGGAGTGGATGGTATGAAAAGTGTCAACAATTATTTTTCTTAGATTGTTAGCTTGCAGTGGGTTTTCGATTTCAACTCTTGATAAACAAAAGTTTTTTGCTGTCACAGTTAATTGTGTTTTTGTAGTAATCACTGCCTGAATAAAATTTCCAAACGCATAGCCCAAAGAAAATTTTCCACTGATGCTGAAACTTTATAGTGCATGAGTAATTTAAAAGCATGCACGTGAAAAAGAAATGTCAGCTACTCTCACTTAACGTGTCACTTACGCCTAAAATGGCACAAAAATTCTCTTAACATTTTGAGAAAAGTGAGTACAATAAAAGAAACATTCAGCTGAAAAGATTGGTAGAATTCTTGTTACGTTTAAGGCATTTTAGTAAATAATTTTGACTCATCTTAGAGCAGAACGAAGTGTTTGAACTGCATATTGCCGTTGAAGTACAATTGCACAAAGCCAACATCCTCACGATGGTTGATCAAATGGATTTTACTGGGAACAATCTAACAATGGGATGGCATAAAATACTAGAGGATGATTATAAGTATTTTCGTAATCTCCTCTTTTGTGCGCAGAACGCGGTCACTACTCCTCTGAAGTTTTTTTTTACCAATGAAAAAACCAATGTTGCGACTGGGTTTTTCTTTTTATGTCTGTTCTTGAACAGGGAACCCATCAGATTGGCCTTTTACTTAGGCAATTTGCAGTTTTTTAAGTCTAGAGGCTTAATGAGTAGAAACAGGCCTGCTGTAGAAGAATGCGTAGGCGGTGCTGGTTAAATTAGAACAACAGCTATGTCTTAATTGGAAACATCTAATCCATCGAAAATATTGCTTATGCTAGTGTAACGTCTTTCGAAGATCCTTCTGAGGGAGTTAAATTATACCTTATTATACCAGATTATTAGTATTCTCAGTATTCGAAACCGAGTGCGTTGAGTAAACAGCAGGTGCCTTTGGACTTTTTAACCAGAAAATTGTAAATATTTATCCACCAGGACCGTAGTGCTAGGACCGGCGGGGTTGTTTGCTGACGCAGCATAGAAACCTTGGCCGATTCTTGTGGACTCTACAAATCTAGAGAATGATTGCGAAGAAGATGGAATGTTTCTCCCATTAAGTCAACCGGTGATGAACAATCGTTCGATCTATTCACTTAAGAGTTGTCTTTGGGGTACCGTTACCGCTTTCAGGGTGTCTACTTTTTAATGAATCGCAAACACGGCTTCTTGGAGTTCGAGTTCAGTTCTGGTCAAAGACTTCATTGTTGCAAGTTTTGCCTTTTCTATAAATAAGTAAACTCATTTTGCTCAGAGGAAACTGAAAGTATCCAGCTCCTAACAAAACTGGAAATTTAAAAATCTCCAAAAATATATCTTCGAAATGCTGGAGCTCGGATAAGAAAAGTTTGCCCGAAAAAATCTGTAATCTTCCTTAATATGAACAAATCCAAATGTTATCTGGCATCTTTTTATTGTGATCTTGACCACCCTCTTTTCATTTATACTTTTTGAAATTGTCTGGTATTACTTATGAAGCAACCCAAACAGGCCAATGACTTCCAAAACTATAGAAAGGAATAATCGTCGAATTAAGTGAAGTCTACGTTATTCAAGTGCTAAAGTTTTGTGAATCGTCTGAACGCGGCTATTTTTTGCTTCATCAGCTCTCCATAAATCCCAACAAACCAAACAAGCTGAGACGATTCCTAAATCGTGGAAAAATGCTAGTGAAACAATTATAAAGGGCTGCTGTCTGTAACCAATGTACTGCAAAGTCTCATTCAAACTCTTGTCTGATTTTACCAGTGTCAGTATTAAGTCGCTTCTGATAAAGTTGTGTTATTTTTTAAAAATAAACCCTAAATCTAACTATTTTGTTAATAATTTTTTATTTAGATCCTATTTATCCTAATGTGTCCCTTGAAATTTGTTTTTTCCCTTTCTATCTAATCGTTGTGTAAACTTAATCTAATAAAACACTGAATTGGCTCCTTGAAAACTGTCATAAGAGTTTGACGCAGCTGCGTGATGATCTGCAGTTCAGAGCGTTGTTATCGGCGCTAAGAAATACGTTTTGCGTTTCAAATTTACGTCTGTATTTTTTTTCTCAAAAAGCTTGCTTATTATAATTACTTGTTTAATTTGCGTTGGCAACACGATTCGTTTACCTAATTGGCACTAGACGTATAATAAACAAAAAAGGAGAGCAAACAAAGACAACCGATTAATATCAGTAAAATCAATTCAGTTGCACAAAACAAGCATCGGAATTTTTCATCGGAATTTTTCTGTCAGCAGTCAGCTGCTCAAACGAAACAACAAAAGATTATGGTGATATTGAGGAATTTTGATTTAAATTGCGATCTGTTAGAGTATACACTCTAGTTAATAAGTTGTGATCATAAGATGGAGCTTGAAATTATAGCTCAATATAAGAGAGCATAGTAAGACTCTCGCAATGTGGACCAGTTGGCTCAGTGGAGAGCAGAGGATTGCAATCAATTAAGAGATTGTGGGGTCGCAACCCACATAGGTCCCAAACTTTACTCTCACTATAATGGTGTTGACATAGAATCAACATAACGAGCAAAAGAGTTGCTCTAATACGATCAAATCGCGAAATACTCTAAGTCTAATGAATATTTTCTAAGTATTCTAAAAACTTTATTGTAAGTATATTCTAAGTATAAAAACTTTAGTTTTTTGGCTGCTGTCATTTGCCATAAAATGAACTGGGTTGTTCGAAAAAATGAACTAATGAAAACTGGAATTGCAAAGAGGAGAATGGGGTGGCGCAGAGTTCTAGTTCAAACTCAATCGTGAACGGAAAAATAATCTGAAGGCTATATAATGTTTTACTTAAAAGAGAAAAGTAATCAAAAGAAAAATGTGAGTTAATCAAAAGATGATAGCTGACTTTTAGCGACAATGAAGGGGGAAAGAGATATCCTTAAATAGGATAGGGACAGCTCAAAATGTTGATCAATCACAGAGAAATTTGCCTCGTTGAAACAAATGTCCAAACTGGATCAAAGCTTCTATAGAGTGGCGTATTGTGCCAACGTTAATCGAAGCTCAGAACAGTACAGATAAGTTAAGAGCTTTCTTTTTTGACAGAGTCCCCGTTGAATTCAAAGAGCGCTAAGAAACACAGAGCGCTGAAAATATATCTAACGGATAATCTAATAGTAAAACAGAAATATAGTATATAGAAACTAAAAACATAGGGTACAGATCTGTTGAGTTCGCAATCCAAAACTCTCCCTAGAACTTTTTAATCGACGGAAGCAACACTGGAAGGCTGGTGAATTCACAAATCTACTGCTCCGTAGTAGAAGAAAGGGGTATACCAAACTCTTAGTCAATACCTAATTGAAGACTTTCGAGGCGTACTACTACTTTACTCAGTTTCCAATTGTAAAAAGTTGAAAATATTTTAAGTCCTCCCTACTTTGAGTGATATTCTGTGACCTGCAGGAAAGTTGTGTCTATTCAAATTAAGTTGTGACTCTTAGATTGTGAACTTTAACAGATTATCTCTTCAAATTTTAATTAAATGACCAACCAATATACTTAAAAGAAGATTGGAGATGGTATCAGTCTACCTGAAAAGAAAGCTAAGACACTGCTCACCAGGCTCTTAAGGTTACTGCAGACTTGAGATTCTACCTGGTTAATTGTCCATAGTGAATGGTTTGATGTAGCCAGCCAAGTGTTCTTCAGGTAGACAATAATTCTTTCGGAGTGGCTTCACTACTTGTCTCGAAACAGAGCAGCTGGTTAGTATTGGAGCGAGTAGTCTTGATGTCCAAGGTCCCAAGGTCGTGAGTGTTGTCGTCTCTTCTTCGTTGCTTTCCTCTGGCTCTTTCCTAATATAGCCTACTTGTTGATTTTTGATCGTTTGTTAAATCGGATGCCAGTTAACTAGATTAAACCCTTGTTAGGATAGTTGTGCATGAGCAATAATTTCATTCTGTATCAAATTAAAGTTAAATTCCGTTCTGAAAAACAACTGAGTTGAAAATTCAGTTATTACACCAAAGATTGTTTATGAAAAGCAAAATTTTCAAAATACTCCTGCAAAATAGCTACTGCCGCAACCGAAAGCATTATGGGGTCAATGGTCAAAAAATGACCATGTTGTTGTTGATCTTCAATGCATTAGGTTACTGCTGCAATTCTATAGTTTAATAATTGATTACTACAAATTACTTCTACGGTAAATTTATTGTGTTTTTTTTATCTAACTAACACCAGCAGTGCCAAGAATCCGAAACGAAAATTTCGTTTGGCAGTCAAGTTCAGCGGTTTTCAGATGCCCATCGATCGCAATTAAACAAACAAAATATAATTAAATGGGAAGGTTCTTCCAGCATGATTCTTGGTTGCCAATGGGACCGTGATTTTCCATTTTTGGAGAAGAGAAATAACCAAATATGACCCACCAATTGACAAACAAGTTTAAAATACGATGCGGAGATTGATGATTTTCGACTAAACCGAAATCATTGTTCAACAAAACGAATAGAACATGGCAAGATGATAGAGACAATTAAAAATCTTCTCAGGCAGATGTATTTAAGACTTCGACACCAAGCGAAAAATCAATAAGAACGATTTGCGCGAAACATTAAAACGATATAGTTGAGACAGGCCAAAAGTAATACCACCTCATTTTGAAAAAAACTACCAAACAACCAAGACCGGTTTTCATGGAAAGCAAGGCGATCCAGGACACGAACAAGACCACTGAAGTTCAATTGAACTTCAGCACTTTGAAATTAACGGTTGACTTTTAAAATAGACACCGATTTTAACGTTGGCCCTAGAGCTATATGCACAGTAGACGAAAAACTAACACCATGAAGAAAAGGCAATTCTAGTCACTTAACTTTCTGAACCAAATGATGATTTCCGAAAAACACATTGAAGAGATTTTAATTTCAATTTTATTGTTACTGAGAAACTATAATTTCATGCAAAAAAAGTAATGACTTCAACTCAAAATTATATAAGTCAGCTTTAAAATACTGTTAATCTGAAATCTTGAAGTTTTTGTTAAATAGCCACTCTGATCAGGATAAGAATTCTTCGGCAAAACGTAATCAGAATCAACTGATCAGACTAAATGGAAGCTAGTTCTTAACTTTTTCACTTTTTCGCACGTTATCCTGTTCAATACATTATTCCCTATAAATGTGAACTAAGAATATTGCTCAACTCTGAAGAAAAACTATCAAATTGAAGATATTCGTTTTCAATTTTAAATTTGGCAGTCGAGTTTTGTACCGACAAAAAATAGCAGTACGAAGAAGAGTCATTTCAACATGCTGCCAGTTGTTCTCAAATCACCTAAGTTTGAAATTGTCCCAAGGAACGTATGCATTTTCTTATGCAAAAAGCTAAGTATAAAAACAACGTAGATAAATGACGCTGAAGAGATGAAACACAACGAATTAGAAAAAGACTAAATTGCATTTCATTTGTTATCTGCAGTTTTCCTAAATCAATTTATAAAAAATTTCAAAGTCTTGAAATGTGACAAAATACTTAAGACCTGTACTAAGCCACATGATAAAAGATCCTAACCAGGAAACAATAAGTGAAACAATGGAAGACAACATTGACTACGTGCAGATGCACCCAATTCTTCCATTAAAAGGGTTTGTTGTCAGCAGGCAATATCCGATAGGAATCCAACTTAAATTGTTTTTCTTCAGCTGTTGCGAAAATTATAAGCTTGACGTCTCAATAGAGCTTTAACATGTTTTAGTTTATTTAATTTCAAATTAGATAAATTTTCAACTCTGTTCATAGAGACAACACTGCGCATCTTCTTAGTAATGACTTTAACAGCTATAACACAAAATCAGTTTAATTAGCGCTTAAGAACAAGAAAATTGTATGCCAACGTGAAATCATGCGAAACTCCCCTAAGAGTTTTCTCGCAGCTCATATTTTCACAGAAATTTTTTGTCTTGTTTCGATTGATACAAGTTACTCATAGAGCACTGCTGTTGCAACGCCCTTGTTTGGCTTCGACGAAGCATCTCAATTGCAGGTCCTGTATACCCGCAATAAGAAAACCTTTCATATTTTCGATATTTTTTCTACGGAGAAACTGTGTGGTATACTCTCCACTGGTAAACAATAATGAGTCTGATCTCCAGTTAGCCAAAACAATTTCCATGTCGGGTAGTTCTCAAATTTTTACTATTACTTAGTATGCATTGGTGACTGACACATATCCGGTAAAAAAAATCAGTTTTATGTTATTTTAGCAGACGAAAAAATTTCAGCATGAATAGGGCAGCCAACTATTTTACGGGCGTCTACCGGTACTAAATTTTTTAGTAAAATTACACGTTTTTTTAACTACAGTTCATTTTTCCTATGTTAATACATTGTGCGTGTGAAACATACTTACAAACTTCGCGGACGAAAAGTCGGTGCACTATATGGAAAATCCATACATTGTTTTTCATTTTTCAACTGGATGTTGAAAAATCAAAAACTGCTTTCCACTGCAAACTATATTTGAAAGAAGCGAGTTCTCCAAAAAAAATTGCGCGGCAGAATGATTGCAGTCTAATCCCTCATTTTGGTAATGCTAAAACTTTAAATTGTAAATTTGAGCGGCAAATGGATTAAAAAATTAAAATTTTCTGAAATGCCCTGAAAGCGGAACGTAGCTACTTTTCATTTAAATACTTTTTTCATTTTAAGGCTTTTAATTGCTTTGTGTAAAAGTTACAAAATTTAAGTTTTTACCATATTAAACGGAAATCCTGAGAAACTATAAACTTATAATAAAAACGCCTGATAAAAACGCCTGATTAAATAGTTGAAAGGAACAAAGTTATAGAAATTTACTTTCTTGGTTTTAAGATCATAAATTTTTTAGTGGGCCACCCTTATCAAGTCAAGAATTTTTTAATCAATCTTTAAAGGATTTTTCTGCTCAGACCAAATAAAAGCATGTTTTTAACTACTGTGAACTCTTTTTGATGACATGATCATACTGTTTCATTTCCAAAAAACATGTTTTTCTTGAAAAACTCTAAGGAAATTTGACAAACTCGTAACAACTACGAGATAGGACAAAGACCACGAACACAGTTTTTGATGACATGATCATACTGTTTCATTTCCAAAAAACATGCTTTTCTTGAAAAACTCTAAGGAAATTTGACGAACTCGTAACAACTACGAGATAGGACAAAGACCACGAACACAGTATCATGGATCTATGACAAATGGATCCTCAGTGATTGAGAAGACGGCGATAACCTATCTAAGAAACGTCTTCAGTCTGCTGAGTGTGAGATACCGAAGAGACGTCATCTTTTCTATAGCAAAAGACGCGCTTTACTATTGACATGATCGTGTTGTGTGATGTGATTTTGATGAATGTCATGCAATTTTTAAAAAAAAAGTTGAACAAAGTTGCTGGAGTCAGAAGCGGTTTTTTTAGCAATTCAGACATTACTGCTGCCTATGAGGTTGGCATCGCCTGGAAGTAGTGAAGAAACTAAAAAAATAGTACAATGTTTGTACTAGTAAATGCGCCATTATTTAGACTAGAGGACACGAAACTCTTAAATATAAACGCAGCATATGATCATCGCAAAATAAACCCAGAAACCACATACCACTCTGCTTCGATATCGATAAATTAACAACCAAGTTTGGAAAAACCTATGGCCAAGCATTCAAACTAAAATTAAGTCTTGTTATAATACAACTTCAAGAAAAACTGGACCAATTCAAGGGATTCAAAATGAAATGTTGGAAACAGCACAGAACATAATAGTTATAATCGACAACCTTCAAACTTTCTAACGTTCTTCAGAAAATTTGAGGCATTAATAGTATCGAAAAAGCCCTCAGAAGTGAACAGTTGTGCTGCTTGATTATAAGGAAATTAAAACTACCAAATGCAAACTTAGGTCATAATGGGTCCCTACAACAGCATTGCTGGAGACACTGAGGGGTCAAAGTTCAACTACCACGCCACCTGTTTCATGTGCATACTGTGTGGTAAGGACTTGAACTCTAGTGACCTGGGTGGGAAGACAGAGGTGAATGGGAAGAACGAAGTGTACTGTATGGAGTGCCATTTGGAGAAATTCTGTGAAAAGTGTGCACGCTGTTCTAAGCCTCTCATTGGTTAGCTTGAGTAATTTGCGACCTGTAGATTGATTAGATAGATGCTTATTACTATATTATAATTTCATATTTTTGCAAGCTTCGATTATAACGATATATGTTAAACAACAGGGAACTTAAAAATAAGCAAAAATTGCGTCAAAAATTCTGAAGATTTCATAATTGGTCTGAATTAGTAACGCATTCGCAATACCTCCCCCCCCCCCCCCCCCCCCCCCCCCCCGAGTGATTGTAAACGAAGAACTTCTCAGCCTTGGATGTATTTTTGTTGTTAAAAAGTATAAAACTAATTTAGTTTTAATTTTTTCGACAACACAAAGTTTGCTGTTTTGATTTTTAGGAGAGTTCTTCAGACTAGGCGGTGAAAAGATCTGCAAAGAGTGTTGTCGGTGTGTGACGTGTAACAACTACATCGGGGGCAAGTTCAAAATGACACCAGAGGGAAAGTTCCAGTGCATGTCACAAGAATGTCCGGCTAATAGGGCTGACAGTTGAGAACCAATCACTTGAAATGACCGATACCCAAATTGACCTTCTAAACTGATTTTGGATAACGCTGTTTTTACTCGTCTAACTTTTTCAGAGGCGCGCCAAAAATTTATTGCAAAATCTTGCTTTTCTAGAAAATATTACGAAATCGTAAGACATAATGAAAATTTCTTTAGAGAGAGAAATTTAGCCTTGAAAACTGAACTGAACAAATTTCTTTTTCAATTTTTGAAGATTAATTCACACGGTGCATCACAAAAATAGATTAGATTATGATTTGGAAATATATATTGATTCAATATATGCATGGAATTCTTTTTGATATTTGTCAAAAAAATTAATTTCACTAACACAAGTGCGATGAGGCATGGTTGAAATTCTTGAAATAATTGCCCCAACTACACGTACCTGACGCTCAGAGAACCTCAGTACGGAATCTGAACAATTTCAGAGAAATTTTAATGTTCAGCACTGATTGGGAACGGTTTCAGAATAGTTTCTGTATCGATTCTGATGAAGCCTCTCTGAATCAGAGCAAAATTCACCATTAGGTTCTCTGAAGTTCACTTAATCCGAAGAAAATTTAGTTTGCGTTTCTGAATTGCCTCTGAATGAGAATGATAATTAGAAATTTTTTTCAACACTGCAGGCACAGAAAAAAAACTTTGCATCGGTTTTGTAATCGTTTTTTATCAGGTTTCGTAGAAAAATGCCAAAGATTTGGCCGAAAAAAATAATCAGAATTTTGCTGATATATACTGGTAAAGTAAAAAAAACTTTTGGCTCTTTGCAGTTCTTGGTATAAGAAAACTTTAGTATTTTTGTCCTCACATCGATTAGCCAAAAGTGTTATGAGGAAATTTCAATGTTATTAGCTTTTCAAGAAGAAGTACGACTAACTGTAAGGGCTATGTCAACTGTGAATTTGCAAAACAGTTGGTCAGAATGTAATTATTTGCAAAAAGTTGTCACTATTTAAAGAATTTTAGAATACGATTTCCCAAGTACTTTTTTAGTGTTATATCAATACTCCTATATGCTATTTCAGTAGCTCCTGCGCTATCCGTCTCAAGCTACGAATGAAAAAGGAGAAGAGAAAACCAAACAGATAATATTGGAAAATCGGAAAATCAGATTTTAGCTTGTGTTGAGAATTTTTCCGACCAAATTTTATTGTTCCGACCCCTCTTGAGGGGGGAGGAACTATATACTCAAATGGGTTTTTTTTTGTTCAGTCAATTTTGGCCGATCGATAAATTCATCGTAGAGAGTTGCAACTGGTATCATTAGAAAGCTTGTCCAGCGTAGAATATGGAAATAAAAAGATTTTTTTTTCGTTTTGACAGGGAGATATCAAGGTTTGAAGTTTCGAGAAATTCCGTTGATTTCATTCACCTTTTTTCGGAATTTTCGACTAAAATTTCGCCAATTTTGATATAATTTAAAATTTTCATGTTGTTGATTTTACGTTTAAATACCAAAAAATTGTCGGCTACTTTCCTTGATTTTTTTTGTCAAAGTTTCCGGCTAAATATTTCACAAAATTCAGACTTTTTCATCAAAAACAGCACGAAATAAGTTTCTTTAGACCACTCTGATTAAATTTGCAGGAAGTGCACACCCAAACACCACCAAAACAACTTTTGTAGACTGAAAAAGGGGCTAATTTCACTTCAACTTTCGTTGAGAGTGCTCTGTAAATAAAACTTTGCCGTTTTTTGCTAATTTATTCGTTGATTATCAAAAACGCAGCCTTTATTTCTGATTTTTTATCAAATTTTCTAAATCATTGACATTCCAAAAATTAATATCCTTAATGGAAAATCAGCATTAGCAGGACTAGTTCTGTACCAATCCTGGACCGTTACCATCCAAAAATAAATCGTATTGTCGTCAGTCGGTTTTTTAGCAAAAAAATTCGATCTTTTTTTATTAATTAAATAACAGAACATTTCAAAACAAAGCTCACTAGTGATAGGTCCTATTGGTTTCCTAATTAGATCAAAATTATTTTTTTTACTTCATTGCTTGAAAGCTTATGGTCGTTTTGTCTTTTAAAAAGTTTGATTTTTAAATAAAAATTGGCTTATTGAACTTTGCCTCCATTTTTCTCTCAATTTGGTCAACTTGTAGCCTAGTGTCAGCAATCAAATAGAGCTCCTTCTTTCTGCTGAATTCAATTTTAGCCTTTATTGCGATTTTACGCTTTAAGTTATGGTGTTCTGGCTTTAATACTACCAGATTCCACCATTTTTTTTTTAATTGTTAGGTTTTTGCCCATTTTTCATGTTTTCTAGTTTTGTCAAATTATCACGTTATTGTCAATTCATATATCACATTTTTTGCGTTCAAAATATTGCAAAAATGAAAATATTTAAATCCTTAACGATATAGTTTGTGGTTCTTTACCACTTCTACAGTAAGTTCTCGATAAATTTAATTGAGTTTTTTAGTTTTGTCTTTCACTGTCGTTTTTACTCTTTTTAGTCGTATTTAATTTCTTGTACAATGACCGGTTTGATTGGATTTCCTGGAAGAGTAGATGAGCCGACGTTCTGATCTGGGAAGATAGATAATGGCTTTCATGACTTTGAAAACAATTGTTTTCCAAAATGAAAAAAAAACCATTACAACTTCGCAACTTTTTTCCTTTTTTTGTCTGTTTGCTACCTGGTTTCGTTAATTAAAGGTTAAAGATGCCATTATTTTTGTCAAGGGAAGGTGTCAAAAGGGATTGGGGTCACAAAATCTAATGTTTTTAATGAATTCGTTCTGGCTTTACTGGCTTCGACACGGTTTTTCACAAAAAAAGGTCGATTAGTTTTTTTGATTTTTGTCATATTTGAAGTTCTTTTTGTAGACGTAAGAGATATTCTGTTTAACTGCAGGGCTCAAGGGCTGATTTTGGAAGAATGGACGAACCTATTCAAATTTTTCAATTTGTAATTAATGGCTTTTATGTCTTTGAAAATAAATTTTTGAAAAAAAACCAAGTATTAAATAGTTTTGCATCTATTTCTTTTTGTCTTATTGTTGCTTGTTTTCATTAATGGGCGGCCCCATAATACAACATTGGTGTTACACGAAGGTGCAAAAGAACATTTTTCGGGAGCCAAAGTATGGCTTTACGCCTTCCAAACCATTTTCTGGCAAGTTTTATTTGATTTTTAGTTTGTTGTCTATTTGTTGTTCTCTTCGTAACTCCATAAAAAACCGAATACCAAGAGTTCCTAATTCCCTTCTATAGAAGAATTGGTAATTGTAGCTCTTTGGGATATTTTAGTTGATTCCTAATGGTTTTCATTATTTTGAAATTAATTGTTTTTTTTTTTTAAAATTCAGCGAATTTTCTAACTTTAAAGTTTCTGTTCTTTTTTGTCTAATTGTTACCAAGCTTTATTATGAACTGGTGAATAGCCATTTTTGCTGGTGAATTACAAGTTAATTTGTTTATTTTCAGTTTTATCTGACGCTATTTTGACTTTGGTTTTAAGTTTTGTTTTTAAATCGAACAAATATTTTTTGATGTAATTATTGTTTGTTGTTGTTTTTTGATTTTGCCGTTCGTCTTTGCTCGCTTTCTTTATATCGGCATATCTCATCAATCTAATGCATCATTTTTAACTCCACTGAGTTATTTGCTTTGGATGCTATCTTTTCGTTCATAAACCAGTTTTTTTTTTGAAAAATACTTGAATTTTTTGTGTTTTTCCATCTGTTCCTCATTTGGTAGACAATCATACTAAAATTGTGGATGAGCGGGGTCGGAACCTTATGTGCGATCGCACATTACCTAGCCGCCTTGTATATGTTAGATTTAATTCTACGATTTCCACACATATTGTATGAATTTGTATTGTATACCCGAGAGCTCAATACCCGAGAGCAAAAGTAATGGCATAACCTCGCTTGGCTCACGAGCTTAGCTACGAACTGACCTAAGTCAGTGAGAACTTAGAGTCTCAATGGAAAAAATCAGCGCCTGATTGAGAGCCCGATTCAAACTCTTAATCAGAGAAAAATCAAAGTAGGAATCAGATTCTGATTTGGAGTTTGAATCAGAGAAATCAAAATGCGACCTGAATCAGGCTCTGAATCAGTACCGATAATGTTCTGAATTTCAATGCACGGGAGACCTCGCTTAATACTTAAACAGGTAAATAAAAAATTCAAGTATATTTAGATCTTGTCACGCGGCCGAGTCAATATGTAAATAATTCAGATTAGACCCGATGAGGGTTTATTATAACAACTTTTGAGGAGGTGGCTTGACACTTGACACTTGTGACATCTTAATTTTGCCTCACGTCTCGAATAATTTAAGCAGAGGACTAAATTATTCACTTAATTCGTAAATTGCGCAAAATTTAAATAAATGTAAGCATTGGACCCATGCAATTAAAAAGTAAAATTAGAATCATAATAGGTGACCCATCAAATCATAACAACAATTAACAGAAAAAGTTTTAGCCTATTTTTCAGGTTATCATCTGAATAATCGTGTATTATCAAAGAGGAACAAAATATAAAGGAAATCATTTCAGCTACCTAAGTTTCTCCATTCACTCTCAGTTATTTAGGTCACTGAAATCGTCATGATGTTGATTTACTGAGTTGGATTAACCAAACTTGAAAACTGCAAAGAACACAACTATCACAAGCACTTTTCTGATATCCACTAATTTGAGTTCGCTTAAATTATTGGTTCAAAATCCGAGAAAAATATCTTAGTTGTTTTAAAACATATATCTAGTCTAATCATTTGTTAAAAGAGCACCTCTAAGTTTCACGTTACTGGACAAAAGAGTCAAAGTTTTTGTTGTAATTTTGGCGGTTTATTTGAACCATCTTTAAAGTTGCAATAACATTGGCAACATGCTGCAAGGGCACAAAGGGGGCATCAAGGGCTTTCGCTGGCGTCAGTTGATTCCAAGTCTTTTGTCAACTTCTTTGAAATTGGCTCTGAAACTGTAGGCTCAAATATCAATAGGATCAGTACTTCAATTTGTGGGAAAAGGGTAACTCACGTTGCCTAAAACCGGAGCGAGAAAAATCAGAAAAATACTACGGAGAAAAAACAAGTGCGAGACCGGAAACGGGACGAACGAACGTGCCGTAAGCCGTTTTTACCTTTACGACTTGTGTTTCTCCATCTCGTCCTGGCGTTGTCTCCATGGCTCTTCCCAGTGGCCAAATACTTCTTGGCATTTGGTCTTTCAACACCCAAACGATGACGTTCACTTTGAGAGGTCGATCGTTGCTGTATGACGATTTTGACTGCCGGCTAAGGGTTGGCAGATACTCTTTCACCAAACGTCGACATATTTGCTTTATCAGCTTCTGCGTGTTCTCCCATGTCTTTAAGCTTGAAGGTTGCTGGTCTCCAATATGTCCTGGTGGCAAGCTATTGAAGGGACGCTGGATAAGAAAGTGGTTTGGAGTCAAAGGTTCCTCGTTGTCAGGTTGCTCAGCAACGTTAGTCAGTGGTCTGGAGTTGAGGATTGATTCTGTCTCCACCATCATTGTTAGGAAAGTGTCAAAAGAGAGTCTTCTGTATTCTAGAAAAAGAAGGAGCGTTCTTTTGGCGCTCTGGATCAAACGCTCCCAGACACCGCCAAAATTAGGGCCGTATGGGGAATTGAATTTCCACGTTGTATTGGCTACCGCTAAAACTTTGTAGATTCTGTCATTGTCTAAAACTTTAAAAGTTTTTTTCAGTTCTTCTGAAGGGCCAACGAAAGTTTTTCCGTTGTCGCTGTAAAGAAGTTGGGGCTGGCATCGACGACTGCAAAATCTTCTGAAGGCATTGAGAAACGTATCTCTGTTTAAGTCTGGGCACGTTTCTAAGCGAACTGCACGCGTCACCATGCAAGTAAAAATCAGACCATAATGTTTTTCTATAACACTTAAAAATCTACACCAGAATTAGCAAACGAGAATTGATTTTCTTCTGTTGGAAAACGAAAACTCGGTAATGGTGCCATAATTGTTTGAATGTTTTTCGTGTCAAAGCGTCGATATAAAAAACAACGAAATCGTACGCTTCCTAACGCTTTCCGAAGGCCAATCATATGGTCACGTTGTTGTAATAAGGCTTTTGTTGGTTCTGTCGACTGATGAATACATACCTGATGGGCATAATCCAAGTACAAACGAACAATTTGGTCCTTGGCGTGCAAGATGATCGGATGTTTTTTTCCAAATCGAGTTGTGTTGGTGCATACTGCAGTCGACCACAGGATCGAAGCAACCCGTTCTCATCCAACAACGGATTTAGGCATTGTATTTTGCATTTGGAATCGAGTTTAGTTCCACTTTGTAAGGAATGAATTGTGGAGTGGAAAAATTGTCCTGAGACAATTTTAGGAGATATTTTCTTGATGATTGAATGTCTTCAGTTGTGTACTGTTGATTGTTCTTTCTCATTTTCTTTGCGCAATAAATAAAACTGAACACTGTTGCAACTGTCAGAAGAATTTTGTTCCAAGTGGAAAATTTGCTCGAGTCGACGACAGGCGTCTTGGAGATTCTTGTCGCTGCGGCACATGTGGCTCGTGGTTTATTCATCTCAATCCACGACTACTCATTTTCGCGGAGAAACTGGGGTAGCTCTAGCCAATTTTGATGAATGTCTTTAGTCTCAAATCCGCGAGTGCCGTGATCGGCATTATTGAGACAAGTAGCGATGTGATGCCATTGCTTCGCCGAGGAAACTTTCGGTATTTCTTGCTATCTGTTTGAAACAAAAACCTTTCGCTTCATTTTTAAAGCTATCCAGTCCAACACTATTTGGCTGTCGCAACAAGGAACAATTTGACTGAATGTCAATGTCATTTCTTTTTCGATCAGTTGCAGAAGGCGCGCTCCTATAACGGCGGCTTCTAATCTCATTTTCGGCACGCTTATTTGTTTAATGATAGCAACGTTGCATTTTCCCATTAGAAAACATGCTTTTGGCGGACTGGTTTGAATCTGTCTTCATTCTGTTCGGGAAATGTGCCTTCAGCTTCTATTTTCCAGAATCTTTGAACTTATTCGTCTATTGGTTCTTCTTCAATGTCTTTCCGGCAGACATGGTAAATGAATTGTTGGCGCTGAGGCTTGTTTGCGTTCATTGTTTTATGAGATAGCTCTTACTCTCCATCGATAGTCCAACCAAGCTTTGTTTTGACGCCGAATGGACGCTTTTTGCCACCTTGGCTTACATCGACTGGATAAGTGAAAGCAAACGTATTGACAACAAGAAGGGCGCCTATTGCACCGTTGGCTATGTCAGGGAAATAAAGGTGACTAAGTTTTCTAAAGGTGTCGCATAATTGATAGAGTTCAAGAACGTTAGCGGGTGATACATTGAGACATAGCGTGCTATAGGTTCTTGCAATGCTGAATTGCTGATTGATTTTGTCAAAAGGCGTTTCTGTCAATGTTTTACTTATTTTTGACTGTGGCATTTCATGTTCAGTTTTTAGGTACTGCAGAGGTGTTGATGCTTGTGCTTCGAAGAGAAGCTCAAGAAAAGTAGTAACTTTATCCAGCAGGAAGGTGAACTGGCTTCCGGAATCGATCAAGGCATACGTATCAAACACTTTACTTCCGTTTATATATGAAACTGATAATTTTTGTAGTTGTCCATACCATTCAGGCGGAGGAATTGTATTTCGGTTAATACTGAAGATTTGGATCGGATTCGAAGCATTCAAGTGGGCGCGTTGAATATTTTGTTTTTGTACTTGTTGTTTAACAGAAAACGATTGACCATATCTTGTGTGCTGCTCTTTTTACTGTTGACGAGTTCAGTACTTTTGTTTTGATTTTGATGTTGACCAAGTGACTGGATTTGCTGGCTGGTCAGATCTTGTGTCGTCCGATGTTGATTGCTTGTTGAGAAAGCAGCGGTGAGGCAATAACTTGTTTCGAAGTATCATGCAAACTTGTGTGGTGAAATCCTTTACATGTTTGGCATCGTTTTGTGGACGACACGACTGCATAAATTGTTTGTTGCTTAAACAGTTCGAGCAAAGATTATCTTTGCTCACGATTTCATACCTTTGGTCTGGCGAACAATTCTGTTATTCAGGGCATGTGGCGAGTATGTGACTTCCTTTGCATTTTTCGCAACACTTGTTTGACTGATCAGTTTCTTTACGCGGACGGATGAAAGGGTTGTTGAACATGCTGGTTTGCAGGGCGACTTGAGTGCCTTTATTATACTTCCAATTGTTTGCTGAATTATTAGAAAATCGACTCATAGCATTGCTGTTCCTATTATCGTTGTTGTTGTTAATTCTGCTAATGTTACTAATTCTAACTAATCGTTTCAAAATATTAAACGGCTTATAACAACCTTTTCTCTGGTGATTGTGTCGTATAATTTGGCCTGTACTTCAAACCAATTTTTCAATTCAGAGAGCGTAAGATGATTACCAATTGATGTGATTGTACGTTCTGTCCATTTTTATCAAAACGATATGTGGAATTTTTTTGCCTTTTCCATCAATGTTGAGCTTGCAAGTCAGCTTTGAAACCTAAATATTCGAAAGCTTGCACTAACCCTTTGAGAAGAGAAGCAAAAGATACAAAATTTTGTTTGATGTAGTCATTGTTCGGTCGCCAGGCTTCCAATTGATTGATGAAAGCATTCAAAACAAAGCTAGGAACCCCAAAGTGATCCATAATCTCTTTCAACCCAATCAGGTAGTAAGCAGAGTCACACGAATAAGCTTGAAATTTTTCATTGGCTTTTCCTACGACCAAGTTGTGCAGGTATGTTATACGGTTTGTATCTGTAAGAGTGATATTATTGTGGACAAGTTTGAAAAAGTTGTTTATCCACTCATGGTATTTCAGTGGATTACCATTGAAATTTGGAACTGTTGTAGGAGGAAATTTAATTGAACTCTTATTTGTGGTTTGTTAATTAGAATTGTGTTCAAATGGGATTGTTTCTGTTTGTATTTAAGTTCGTGTCTAAAAATGTTAGTTTCCAGGAAATGACCATTTTAGTTTTTTTTTCGAGTTTCCCGAAACGTTTGGTAGGCTAATATGTTGAGCAATGGGGGGATGAATGGCTGTTTGGTAGTTTGTAAATGGGTTTTCCGGAGTAAGCGGAAAATTAAGTGGCTGTGATGACGTACCGCAGAGAAGGTTGGTTCTTTGGTTGTTGAGTGTTGTGTTGGAGGGGGGAAAATTTCCATCGTTTGGTTCTTCCGTTCAATTTCTATTGCTAAAATGAACTCCAGTTGGGTAATGTGGGTACTGAAGTTGTTGGGAAACGCTTGTTTGCACTACTGTAGGTAAAACATCGCTGACGCCAATTTCAGGCTGTTCTGGTTTTCGCTAATTCGAACAGCTGCAAATTGAGTGTCTGAAACGGTTTGAGCAGTTGAAATTTGATTATGGTCAAATGGCAGGGGATTTTGGCACACTGTTTTTGTAACAATATGTCTCATTTGTCACTCTGTTTGTTCCTTTTTCCAAATGAAATTGATGCTGGAGCATTTGCCCATTTAAAATGCATGAAATTGACGTTTGGTATGTATTGGTTTTGCTAACTGAGCAGTTATCTTGAAGTGAGTTTTGTAAATCTAATGCAGGACGTTGTATGCTTTGATATTCTCTTTCGTTATTTAACGGAACCGAAGACTTTTCTTTTGGTCTAACTGTGGCACTTGCTGGTTGATTGATTGGCATATCAGGCAATGTGATCAACTTTGAACTAGAGACCTGGTTCAATTCTCCAATTGACGAGTGAATTAATTCCGGCTGGTTATCAAGAGATTCAACAGGAAATAAGACTGCAGTTTGATTCAATGGAATGGAGGGTTGTTGGAATGAAGCAAACTGCCTGAACGTGTTCTCCTGTTCTCGTAGACCCGCGTTGTTTCATGGGAATTGATGATCACTCAAAACAAATCTGTCTTGAACCTTTGTTCTGAATATTTGAGCTGGTGCTGGTGTGGGGGCTGCTAACAACGACATTGATTGCTTAAGGTTTTTCGTTGTCGTAGAGGCTTCTACTGGTTCCTCAGTCCATTTTCTAGAAACCTGAGAAAATTTCGGTTTGTTCTGGAAGAACTTTGACAGAAGAATGGGGTTACTTGCAGGAGGAAAAGCGATGCTTTCGCCAGTCTTGGGGGAACTTGGGCTGACACATCGCTGACGGACATTTTTACTTTCAAGTCGTCATTTACTGATATTTGGGAAACGAGTGTCGATCGCTGGGACTCAAGTTGTCTTCTTGATGATTGTGAAACGCAGATGATGTCATCGCGTACTCGAGTGGATGATTGACCCAGTTGACCATCTTCGTCGAGACTGTTGACTTCCAGTTCCAACTTCTCAAGACGAGAGATCAAGTTTGAGGGACGTTTCATGACGGAGTTTATACTACTAGAGTTTACTTTCTCCATCTTGATGCTGTTGAGGTTTGTCTTCAGCTCTTCAACGCTCTCCCTGATTTGGTTGATCAACAAAGAAAGAGTTTGGAAGCTTTTTCTCTGCTCAACGGATGTTTGCAAGAGATCAAGCTGATTTTTCACTTTGAGCTCACTCATTTTGACCTTGTTCAGCACCAAGTTGAAGTCGACTCGTAATTGTTCTGTCGAAGGTAAAGTAAAGTTAAAAAACGGCTCAAAAATTACGGACCGACGCCTTTTTTGGTAAATTAAAAAACCTCTTATGCTTATGTTGGCTAATCAGCCTAGCTCTTTTCGTTCAAAAGTAGCAAGGCAAGTTTTCATGAAAATAAGAGTCCTAGATGTGTTTTTTTGTGTTGCTAAATCTAGCTACAGAGTTGATAAAAAAAAGCAAAAAACTAAGCATTTGCGCGTGTGTACCGTTGATTTGTTGAACAGGACCAAATGATTGCTTTCAATTTCTTTTTCATTTATGATTTTGCAACAATGCTCCTCCAATTTTTAGTTTTTCTTTAATCACATTCAAGGTACCAGAAAAATTTTACTGGACTGTTTTCTTTTTTTGTGTGTGTGTGGAGTGTTAGGAACAAATAAAACCTAAAAACTAAACAAACTAAATCTAAATTGTTGCTTCTGCAAAACAAGTTCTTTTTGGAATTTAAAATGCGGTGCGAACAGGCATTGTGAGCTACAGACAAGCAGAGAAGACTGGTTGCTTAAATTCTGGGTCTACTTTGAAGCTCTTTTCCGAGAAATTCTGATTTGCGATTTTCACGAAGTTAAGGACAACTGCTACCATTTAATCGCCTCTATTTGCTTCTGATGTTATCTGCCAACTATGAATTGCTCATCTTTACTTTGATTACTACTGCGACCCCAAGGAACAACTGACTCCTCTTCAATTGGTGACTACTGAGAGCAAAGGGGAAAAAGGGACTTCTTTCGGCAACTTCTAAGACCGCGGACAAAAAAAAGAAGAGACGTTTGAGTTTTTCAAACTAAAAGGATTATATGCGTTAGTGAATTTAAGCGGGGAATTTTCAAGAACTTTTGATTTCGTTGTTTTTGAGAAAAAGAAAGAAGATCTTCTCTTTTTTTAATTTTCTTGAGAAGGTGTTTTCAGTGTATACTACCCCGTTAACTAGGTGCGCGGCTAGTAGGATGCAAAAAATGAAAACCAAGTAGGCGTAAATGTCGGATTTTCTTAGGAATAGATACTACCCCATTAACTAGGCTCGCGGCTAGTAGTATGCAGTTAAGGTATAAGAAAACACAAACTCCTCTGTATGTTTTTTTAGCAAAAAGATTTTCAGGAATTTTTCTGTCTACTCTTTACGGTTTTTCAGAATGGTTATATATTTGCTCAGCTTATTTTGTGGTGAACTGAGGAGGACTATTAAAAAGGTCTTTTTGAAACTTGATTGATAATTTTAATAAGACGTTAGAAAAAACGTTTTTTCTTTTAATTTTTACTTTTATATAACAGAGAAGCAATTTGGCCACATTTTTGTTGCTTTTTTGTAGTTCTGCGAGGGGACAAGATAATTTGTTGGCTTGTTTTCAAACAAGGAGAAGGGCCTTTTTGAACGTTTTTTTTGTTATTTACTGAAAATATCCAATAGACGTTAGAAAAACGTTAGAATTTTTTAAAGTCTAAGAAGCAAATTTGTTAAAGTTCAGTTGTCTCTTTACTATAAAGCAGCGTCGATAAACTGACTTTGAAGCCTGTTTTCTCGCAAGCCTAGACGATCCAATCAAAAGGTTCCAGTGGAACCATAAAAAGTTCTATTGAAAACGTTAGGAAAACGTTTTTTGAATTTTTTGAGTCAAAGAAGCACATTTTTCAAAATTGAGTTGCCTCTTTACCAGAGTGCATGGCCGATAAACTGATTCTGACGCTTGTTTTATGACAAGCTCAGGGGGGTAATCAATGGGTTTTTTGGATTTATTAAAAAGATTTCACTGAAACGTTAGAAAAACGTTTTTTGATTTTTGACGCTCAAAAAAAGCACTTTTGAGATTTTTTCTTAATTGAGCAAAAATTTTACATGCGGAGTTCATCCAAAATAAAGTTGATCTTAGGTCCAACTGAAGAGTTCTATTCAACTAAAAATTTTACATTCACGTAGATTTTTTGCGACAAATTCAGAAAGAATGTTTTTGAATTTTTCCGGTGCAAAAAACACTGGATCGTTTTTTCGTGCAATTTGTGGTTTTTTTTCGTCAATTAATGACATGTAGTTCCTCACAGCTATTTCATTTATAAACCATCAACAAAAGCTTGTTGGGGGACCGTTTTTATGTGCTTGAGATTTTTTGTTGCAAAAAAATCATGTTTTTTTTGGTTTGTCTAACCGGGGAAAGGACTTCTGAGGTGACGTCTGGAACCTCGGGCGATCATTTCTTGGTGACGTTTGCAACCGAAAAACTGGAGGCCTTCTTGGTCGGGTGACGTCTGAAAACCCTTGAATAAAAAAAAGAACTCTTCGTCTTTGGTTGGCTCGTCTGCAATAAAAAACTCTTCCTCTGGGGTGACGTCGCAGTCTTGGATAATAGTCTTGGGGTGTGCTCATGACCCCTCTTTGTTTAAAAAAAATTGAATTAAATTCAGAAGGTTTTATGTCCTCTCTATCAAGGCGGATGGTCGTCAGAATTATGTTTTAAAACAAATCTCTAGTCTAATCAATTGTTAAAAGAGCACCTCTAAGTTTCACGTTACTGGACAAAAGAGTCAAAGTTTTTGTTGCAATTTTTGGCGGTTGATTTAAATCATCTTGAACGTTGCAATAACATTGGCAACACCAGTAAAATAAACTTTAGCAATAGCTCATGAAATGCGTCAAGATTTTATCTATGAAAAAATGTCAAGAAAATTTGTTTTGAAGCATTTAAAAATACCCTACTGCATGTAAAACAAGCATTTGATATTTCAATTTCTCTCAAGGTTTCAGCACATCAAAAGTCAATTAGCATTGAAATTTGAATTTACAATTTGTTTATCATAGAACACTATCATTGCGCTTCTCCAAATTGAAAATAATCTCCAATGTTTAATTATAATAGTTTTTTATTTCCCGGAATGAGTACTGTACCAACAATTTGATTAAAAAAGAGTTTGACTATTTCAAATCAATTTGTGTAAAATTTTTGGCTGCCATTTGGGTGACGCTGTGTTTTCAAATTTAAAAATGAAAAATGTCTGTGATACTAAAAAAAACCAGAGCTGGGTTCAGCATCCTGAACTTGTTGTTAGAGATATTTCAAATATATTTTCAATTAAGGCAAGTTTTCTGTTAATTTTTGCCAATGGGGCCAACAATTACCTCCTGGTTGTTTCAGCGCTTTCAGTTCTGTTGGGATGATACGTTTTTGCAGTTAACTTTCGTGAACTCTATTATCTGTTAGATTGTAGAATACCGTTGCATTACTTGATCTTCAATTAATCCCAATAACTAATCGTTCAGGTTCGCTGAATAACAGTTACTTCCCTTGAATTATTCAAATATTTCACAAAGTTCAGTTACTCAATTCAAAAGTTCTTCTTGATTGTCTCCTAGACCCTAAATTCCAGTCAGCTAACAAATTACGTGCTTAAGAACGTTGGGTGGCTCGCTGTTTGATGTTAAATCCGCAGCACTGTTTAAACAATATCGATGGGCTTAGCTTCTGTATTTCAATTGCCCATGATACGTGGGCAAAAAATGAATTTTAATCGTTTGTGAATGAATTCTCAGATTTACCGATGAAAAAACTGAATTCAACATCGGATATTGGAAATTGAATGAGTATAGGGTATTGAAAGAATTAACAATCTACTTTACAATTCCACCTATTAATCGTCGAAAATTTCGGACTTCCAGTTCAACGTTTTTTTTCAATGAGTTAGGGTAAAAGTAAGTTTTACAATCATTTAAGTTGATTTACAGAAAAAAAACAGTAACAATAAAAATACTGGTCAATGACAGTGCTTGAATATGCAATGTTTGCCTATTTTATATGAACAAAGGTGTGAGTTTCACCTAAATTTCACCTAACTTATATTTTTAGTCACGTGGTTGTGCCTTGAAAAATTGCAGCTGTGATCAGCTGCAGATGCATAACGCCTTTTCCACTTTTTCAGTGTAAATTTGAGATCTTAGAAAATCTCTTAACTTTTACTGCAGTAACAAATGATTTTGTCGCGGACTAAGCATAACGAAATTGATGGAAACATGTTATAAAATTCGTAAGTTGTGCAGAAGTCGCAAAACTCACTTGGTGAGGGTGTAGTTAGTTCGACTTTCATTTTATGCATGTTCATAATTATAACTCTACTGCATAAATTGTCATTGAATGCATTCGCTTCTTTAATAAACTGGGCTCCAAACATGTTTTTGCTTCAATCCGATAAAGAAAATTGTCGACTAGACAATATGCTATTGTACACATAATGTTTTTAACTTTTTTCAATTTAGAGATCTCAACGATATTTTTTAGTAATTTTAATTTTGATACAACTTCAGTTTGCAAGCAGAAGAAAACGTTTTCCTTTAGAATAAATTTCACACCACAAAAAAAATCGCTTTTGTGTTTCTAAGACACGAAAGGCGATAAAAAGACTTGTTCTGGTCTCACAGGGAAGTTTACTATCGAAAAAAAATTCGAATTCTATTTGAGAGCTATCTTTTTAAAATTTTGCAAATTTTTTTTCAAGTAATCTAGAGACTAGTCACTTTTCATATCGAGGGTCCGTTAATGACAAACATCATCTACAATCAAATGGAGCCAATGAAGAAGAAATTCGTTTCCAAAGAATCCCTCAAGTTTTTTTGGATTCGTATCTCAGTTTCTTAATTTTAAGTGAAATTTTGATTTTCTTTTTCAGGTTTAACGAAATTTTTGGAATCATATGACATGAGCTCGTTGACTAAAGGTGCAATAGGTTTCGTAATGAGCATTAGGTGAACCTATCTAATGATTTGAGTGCCCAGCTAACGGCTGTTAAGTCTTTGCAAATAGGTTTTCAAAATTTTTTTCAATATTAACCAATCATAAACTTATTTTTGTGAACTGTAAGTCAGTCTCAGTAATGATAGGACCCGCTCTCTCCTATTGCAACCAAATTAATCTCTTAATCTCGTTGTTGCAGAGCCGTTGTAGCCTCTAACTATTGGTAATATGATTTCAAAGCCACAAGATTTCAATTTTTTTTTAATTTGTGGACATTTCGTATTATTGGTTCCATTTAATCTTATCCTGTTATGCTAATATTAATGCCTCCCATTGGCTTAGAGAAGAAGTTTAATGGATCATAGCTAATGTTTTCAGAGAAAGACTAATGGTGTAAATGGCTTCGACACTTTCTTCTCGCACTTTTCTACCGAATTTTTGTTTTTGCCTGTATTTTTTGTTTCTCATAGTCACAAGACATATTGTGATGTCTTATTAAAAACTTATGCATGATAGACATCTTTGTACCTACATCGTGGCATAATTTAGAGTATTTATTGACTGCCGTTGAAATTTATTGATTTTGAAGTCTGTTAAGTCTTTAAAAATAATTTTTGAAAAATTTTTTTTGATTATTAATCAATTTTAAACTTATTTTCGTAAACTGTAAGTCAGTCATAGTAAAGAAAGAACCCCCCTTTTTGGGTTCATCAAAAAATTTATCTTGTTAGGGCTTTGATCTTCTAACTATTGGTTTTTCGTGTTCGATGCACGAGTTTTCATAATTTTTTTAAGTTTTTGGATTTCTTTTGTAATTTTGGTTCCTTTAGAAATCTTATTGCCTTGTCCTTATATTGTTAGTTCTCATTGCCTGAAAAAGACGTCCAATGGATCGCAGAAAAAATTTTAGCAGAAAAGCTTTTGGTTTAAAGGGCTTCGACGCTTTCTTCTCGCATTTTTCTATAGAATTTTTGTTTTTTGCCTGAATTTGTTGTTGTTTTTATTGTCATATGACTTATTTTGATGTCTCATTGATTACCTATGCATGAAAGATATCCTTGGTATCACAACGAGGCATAACTGAGCTTATATATTTTCTTCCCTTGAAAGCTTTTGAGTTTAATGTCTGTTAAGTCTTTAAAAATATATTTTTTAATCTTTTGAACAAAAATCAATCTTAAACTTATTTTCGTGAACTTTAAGTCAGTCTTAGTTATGATAGAACAAATTTTTTTCTAGTTCAACGAATTTTTATCTGGTTAGCGGTTCTATCTTCTAACTATTGGTTTTTTGACTTCGATGCACGAGTTTTCACAGTTTTTTAAACTTTTTTTTTCGTAGCTTTGGTTCCTTTTGCAATATTATTACAAAATCCTAATATTAATAGTTCCCTTTGGCTTAAAGAAGACTTGCAGTGGATCGTAGAAAAAGTATTCGGGGAAAAGTTTTTGGTTTAAATGGCTTCGACATATTCTTCTCGCACTTTTCTACCGAATTTTTGGATTTTGCCAGTATTTGTTGTTGTTTTCACAGTCAATGAAATGTTGTAATGTCGTACTGATAACTTTTGAATAGCCAACATCCTTGTCATCACATCGAAGCAAAAATAAGCGTATTTATTGGCTTTCGTTGAAAGCTATTGAACTTTATGACGTTGATACAACGGGTTTTCTCAAAAATTTCGTGAGTTAATGTATTTTCCATTGCCATTAGACTTATTGTGATGAGTCATCTATGGCCTATAAATGAAAGATATCATTGTTTTTCTGTCGAGGCGGAGCTTAGCGTGTTTATTTTACTCCGTTGAATGCTTTTAAATTTAATGCATGTTTTTGCTTTTTTCTTTATTCTTTAGATAGCCGTAAAATGTGTTATTGAACTTGTTATTGACGATTGAAAAAAAGATGTTACCCAAACCACTCAACTAATAGTGCATAGTCTTAACGTTTACGATATTATACATTTTCAAAGATTTTTCAAACTTTTCAGTTTTTGTTGTTCTTTTCGTCAACTTGTAACTGATTCTCGTCTTTGAGAGGTCCCATCTGATTCCTCGAATTTTAAAAATTAATTTGTCTACTGATATTTTGTCGTAACTGATGTTTTGTTTGGTTGACAATATGCGTTTTCATAAAAGTTTTGAGAGTGGTGTTTTTGTGTTTCGTTTTCTCTTCTTTTAGCACATTCACGTGATAACAGATGCAAATGATTTTCAAATATGGCCCAAATGAACTTATTTATTCTTTCAGTATAATTATAGCGGAATTAGTATATATAAAAGTAAAAATACATAATATTCAGATTTTAGCTAATGATTTTAATGGCTTCAATAATTTTTGTTTTTGGAAATTGTTCGTAATTTTTTGAGATTTTCTGTGTCTTTAATCCGTTCCTATGGATTTGTCTAACCAAAGACAGGTCCCTTTCATAATGACTTTTTATTAATTTTATCAAGATTTTTTTCGTTATAAGCTAAAGATTCTTAGACTTTTGAAATTAATTGGTTTAAAAAATGTCGATAGATTTTTGATTTTAACCTCATTTATTCTCTTTGTCGACTTGATACCTAGTCTCATTAAGGAAAACATCTATCTGCTTTATAGTTGGGAAAAATATTGTTTGTGTAAGTAAGGTTTTATCTGATTGCATTTTGACGTTGTTACTAGGTGCTTTTAATTTTAGATATTTGTTTCTGCCGTGAAATTTTTGTTTTTGCTTATTTTGTTGTTTGTTGTTTTTATCTCGCAGCCTTCTTAATGAATGGCAGATCTTGTGAGTGTTTCAATGAGGCATGGCATTTAATTCAAATAGTAGTTTTGTAACAATTTTTTTAAAACTCAAATATCTATATTGTTATCTCTTCATTTGGTTGACAATTAAGTCAAAAATGTAGATGAGCTCGGGTCGGAACATCATCTGCGAACGCACATTAACGAGCCTCCTTATTAAAAACTTTAGCCCTTCTATGGACTTATGAACTTTAATTATGACGGTAATAAAAGATAGCGCGACAGTTGAAAAGAGTTCTTTTTTATATGGTGTTACGCTTTTTCAATCCTTTTTGCTTAACCCTCTATCATTTCGGTGTCCCGTTTTTTCATGTCAACTGATGCCTTTAATGTGGCCTGATTATTGCCTTTAATATCGACTGCTTATTGGCGGGATGAAATGATTGAGGGGTTAAATGATGTGGTGATAAAATATAAGGGGTTAAATGAATCGGGGTGAAAAGAAGTAGAACCATCATTTCATCCCAATTTAAGCCATTAATTTAATTGGTATTTTTAGGTTTGATTAGAAAATAATTGCTTGGCTATGTCTCAGTGGCCCGCGGGACTTGATATGAAGCTAACACAACCGAACATGAGATTAATTTATACACCTTATTAGGAAGGAAGCGGCTTGAAATGTAAACTGCTAATTTTGGGGTTAAATGATATGGGGTTATGGTATACGTGGTTTCGGGGAAAAAAACCACGGAAAAAACACAAAACCACTTGACTTTTAAAGAGCTGCACATTTAACGCATTTTGCCATGCCTTGGCGGCGCGTGGGACTGAATATGATACCATTACAACCGATATAATAAGGTCAGAAAACGTTTGTGGTTTTTAATGCTCGTTCATTCTTCGAGAAAACAATTTAAAACTTTTTGTCAAGGCTTGATTCAGTGGATCTTAGCCCCCCCCCCCCCACGCATTTCTATACCTGAGCAACTTCTTGCCCTCAGATAATTTACAAAAAATACCTCGCGTATTATTTCAATTCCGAACAACCGTTTTTCGCAGCAGAGCTATACAGCCGTCTTAATTGAAGCCATTTCACAAAAACATGAAAAAGGTTTGATCAAATCCAAATATTTAAATTCAAACAAGTTCCATCAAAAACAAAGTTTAGAGACCGCAAATTTAGTCTAGGAAACAAAATACAAAGATGTCATCAAAAATAACCAAAACTATCGGAAATATAAAAAGCATCTGAGAGTTTTTCAAGTTTTGGTACAGTTTTCTAAGCTATTTTTCAGCTAAAATCAGTTTTGGAAAATAATTTTACTTCTTAGCGGCAACTTTCTTTGCTGGAGCTTTCTTGGCTTTCCGTTTCTTCGGGCTCTTGGCTTTCTTGGGCGCTGCTGGAGCTTTCTTAGGCTTGGGTGAAGCTGGGGTCTTTGTTTTTGGGCTGGCTGCTTTCTTTTTTGGACTCGGCTTAACAGCGGGTTCCTTTGCCGGAAGTTTGAAGCTCCCGCTTGCTCCAGTGCTCTTACTGGACGCGTGAACAAGTTCTTTCTTCGCTGTCATTCGTCTCAGGGCCATTTTGACAAGATTGGAGACGTTTCCTGATAATTTGTAATTGGCGTTGATGTATTTCTCGATGGCAATCTTGCTGGAACCTCCTTTTTCGTTCAAATATTTGACTGCTTTCTTGATCATTGCAGAATATGTTGGGTGCGAGGGCTTTGCAGCTGCTGCCTTTTTGGGGGTGGCGGTCTTCTTAGCGGGTGTAGTTCCAGTCATGTCGAAATAAGAGTATTTTTGAATTGTAAGAATTTGGAGTAAATTTGGTGGTTATATTACTAACTAGAGCAAATAGTGAAATAAAGTCAGTTTGATACCAAGCTAAATTTATGCTCTGTATTTATAGTGCCAAGCTCGACCGGAACGAAAATTAAGAGCGCGCAATTGAAATTCAATATAACTGAGTCCAAAAATAGCATAGTTCCAGAAGTTCAATAGCCGATTTTTACCCGAACTAGAGGTCGCAGTGAAATAATGATGATACCGTTTGAAAGCTAAGATTCCCTGCTTTTCAACTATGTAAATTTATCAACATAAATTTAGCCTCTATATGTAATATAAAAGCCAATAAAACGATCAGCATTGTCAAAATTCCATAACTAGTCCCTATTTTGATGAAAGTTTCTTGATAGAGAGAAAAATTGATGGTAGAACAGATGTACAAATCGACAGACACCACATTTACGGATAATTTAAGGGAGAATTGGTTAATCAACTCCTTACAGCTAAGTCATAAAAAGCTTTTTTGTATTTACTTTTTGGGTAATTTCATTATGTGCATATGGTTTCACTTGACGCGGTTTTCAGAAATGATCGATTACCTATGTATTTTGGAAGAATTATCAATCTTAATTTTTATCCGCAAAATGCTCATAAAAGCTGCAATACTGTCTAAGGTGTTTTTTTTTCAGAAATTTTAGGAGTTCGGACGCAGGAAACCCTCATTTCTCATTTCATCAGTATGTACAGCAGTGTCTGCTGAATATCTGTTGACTTTTCAAACTTATTCATAGCTCAGGGGCTCTATTCTGTTGCTTTCGATCAGCAACTCTGCCCAAAATGTCGGAAAAGTATTTGTACCTATAATTATTTTTGTTATATTTTTTGAGTGAGCAAACCGTATATAAAATTAGGTATAAACCGTATAATAAAACAAATAGGTAATATCTCGAGCAACAAAAATTTGAATTTCGGTTTGCTATTCCGAAAAGTTTCCGTGCTTTTGAAAAGCGAGCAACAAAACGGCATGGTTTTGTAGTTTTAAGTCCAATATTTGAGGATGTTCACTTGAATTTTTTCCTATATTTTGGTATTTTTTGCTGTTAAAACTTGCCACCCGGACCCGAGTGTCATAGACTTTCATTACTGAATCAGTATATTCCAATAGTATATCGACGATTCAGTACTGAATCAGAGTGACCTAAGGGTACTTTGTTAGCCAAGTATGTTCAGTATAAATTCAGAAAGCATTCTTTTTCTGAAAGTAGGATGAACATGATGATATGAGTCTTTCATAATGTTCATAGAGATTTCAGAAAAAAATGAAATTTTCGAATGAAACTCAAAAATTTTGGTTTTGCATGAAGATGCTATTTAAAACTAAAAACAATCTGGACGCGTCATCTTAACTAATTTGAACACGAAATAACGCATGAATGATCAGGCATCTGATTTGGCAAAACAAAAAGAACTCATCGCCAAAGAGAACTAATCACCGAGTAAGCACGCAAGATCTGGCATCTGTCAAGGCAACTGACAACGTTAGTTGAAAAAGTTGTGCAAAACGTTCGAAGATAACCGCTGTAGTTCGATAACCGCTGTAGATAACCGCTGTAGTTCGCTGTAGAACGCATGAATGATCAACTGAACCACCCGCCGGGGGGGGGGGGGGCATTTGATTTGAAATATTTGATTTGGCATTGAATTAATGCATTTACTTCCGTCCGTTCGTCCAGATTCCTACCCCCCCCCCCCCCACCCATCCACCCACCCACCCACCCACCCACCGCCCCAACCCTTTCAGAAGTAAAAACTGTTTTTTCTTATAATGCAATGTTGCTGTTACTACTCCTCCCGAAGTGAAACAGGTCCTCAAAGTTGACACTGAACATTTTCCATCATTGCCCATTCGCCCATCGGGACCCGAAACTTCGTACCTGCAGCCATCATGAATGTGGCATTGTCCCATCTTGAGCACAGGTGTTCAGAACGTTCGACAGAGATCAAACTTGAAAATAGCACGTGCCATTGGATGAATTAAAATGGATAGAAGAGGAGTGTAGAATAGAGATTGGATACAATAAAGGATGGCTAGATGAGTGGCGGTGGGGGGGGGGGGGGGGTGTTGAGAGTTGGGTGCGCTGGTTGGGGGGGATGTTGAAAGTTGGGGGCGCTGGGTGGGGGGGAGGGAGGGAAGCGGTTGAGAGGTGTATAATATGACTGTACGATGAGAAATGTATAACCAGAGATGTAACCAGAGTGTGTGTGTGTAACCAGAATGCTCTTCAGATTAGATTGGTTGCGTGTTTTGTATTCCGTGAACCCGAAGAACAAGTTATTTGGATATTTTACAACATTCTCAAGTACAAGTATTTAACATTCTCAAGTACAAATACAACATTCTCAAGTATTCTCAAGTACAAATATGGCTTCACACGTGCAAATTGTATCGGCTGATCAAGTGCAAATGGCAACTCAACAACAACAAGAACACCCAGAGGAAGTTGTGAGTGCATTTTTTAAATCATATTCTACGGAAAAGAGAACAGCTGGACTATGAAAATACTTCACCTAGATTTTAACTAGGTTCTGGACCGTGTATTCATTTATAGTCATTATTGGCTACCCGCAAGAATTATAAAGTCGTTTCATAAGTTGGTGTCTTGTTGACAGCAGTCACGCTAACAACAATTGCATTGAACATTTATGGCACAAAGAAAGTTATAACTTTTAGTTTACAAACCACTTTTGATTGTTTTAATATAGCCATGAATTCATGACAGCTTGTGTGCGTTTTTTGCGTGTAGCACATAAGAGCATATCAGACTCATTGACCAGCTATTATGTAAGTTATTCATTTATTACATCACAGTATGGGCTTTTTGTCGTTTTCATGTTCACGCCGTCCCGTTAGTGACAATTTGATCAAACCGTTTTGTATTCAAATTAATAAGAGAGCCATAACTTTGCCTTCATAACTTAGCAATTAAATTTATAAGGACCTTTTGAGTGTTTTTGATCCACAAATATCGTTAAATAGTTCGCAAT
>NC_134477.1:29069703-29086692 GCF_964194025.1 Convolutriloba macropyga
CATCCTGATGAGATGGCTGATCTTGAGGTGAAGAGAGCAGACTTAGAAGCAGCGGAGGCTATCAAATTGGCAGCCGACAAAATTATGGAGGCAGCAGTTCTGATATCTAATTGCGTGAGAGAATTACAGCCCGAGATCAAATCACTGGCTAACAGAAATTACAGAGAAATTCAAATGTCCTCAAACGCAATGAGACAGCTGGTCAGTAGCCTAGTTTTTTTATTCTCAAATCTTACTGTTTTTTAATTGGTTTGGTTGTCTTTGTCTCAAAAACATCTCAAAAATATTGAGTATGCTTAACAATGCTCCTTTTTTGGAAGCTTCCGTCAATGATTTTATGTTCCTAATACAAGCCATTGTCATCCTATTCAAAAAAATGGCTCCTTTTAGCGCGAAAAATAAATCCTGATTGTGTGAAGGTCCTCTAAGAACCTGAAAACGCTTGAACTGTTTTGTTCGGGAAATTGTATTTTAGACATCAGAAGTTGCAAAACTTGGAGTTTTGTTGCCAGACCCAAAGTCTTTTTCGCAAGGCGATCAGCCCAAACTGTTGATTCCAAGTGGTCCATACGCAGGAGAAGATCTTGCGCTGGTAGGTGGTCTAACACCGCAGATCATTGGAAGAAACGCTTCTAAGAAACTGTGGAATGTCGACGAGATTAAATCTCATATGTTGTCACCTAAAAGCAGCAGGAACAAATCCGGAAAGGAACCTCGGACCGACTTTTCTCCTGTCCGCAAAGCTCTCTTCAAGGGTATATGTTAAACGTTTAGTCATTTTTTTCTAGCCACAATTTGTTAGTTTTTTGAAACAAAATATTTGGACTGATATGCTAATTAACTAATAACTTTTCCGCAAATCTATTCTGATAATTTTTTAGCCGAGTTTTTTTGTTTCTAGACTTATTCAAACTGAAGTTTGACAACGAATGGCTACCAATGTATGAGCTTGCCAAGGTCAGCCTAAATAATAGAGGCAACGAAATCAAATGTTCGGAGCGGAGGAGCCAAGAAGGGGTCCCCTTGAACACTCTCAATGATGGCAATGATGAGAACATTGATCGCTCAAATTCCGATGCTTGATATCAAAAACTCCAACTCCGGGAAATGAGAAACTATCAAAATTTGTGCTGATAGATTTGGAAGATCTGACCTGACTGTTTTGTTTAACTCAACGAACACTTCGATTGATTGGTCGTGCTTCTTGAGAGTGTCGGCTTCATAATCTTTTTGTTAACGTGATCAAATGTTGTTCTCAAAATTTTTGTACTTATGTTAAATAAATCAAAACATAAAACAATGGTGATCTCAATTTCATGTGCTTCTGTGTTTGTTTGCTACTACTTGTTTTGTACATTTAAGGCAAATGCCCGGTACTCTTTTTGTTTGAGACTTCTTTGAGTAATTTAACTATTTTACTCTATTTGTTTCGGTAATAGAAATTGACTTGGCTGCTCTGAGAAATTGATTATCGACGGCCTCTACGAGACTTTCAGTTTTTGCAAATCAAATTTTGAATTAATTTGCGGGTGAAGTTGCTGGACTTGTCTGCTGTGAGAAAATAATTGAGAAAAAAAGTAAGAAATTTTTTCGCTGTACATTCCCACTGTTTTTGGTCAAGTTGCTGGACTTGGCCTACTACTCAAATATTTTGTTACTCAGGTAGCTGTAAATTTTCAATTTTTGGGGCGTAAATTGAAACAGCAGGTAAATTGAGTCAAGTTGCTGGACTTGGCTGATCTGAGAAAATAATTGACAAAAGTTGTAAGAAAATTTTTTGCTGTACATTTCCATTGTTTTTGGTCAAGTTGCTGGACTTCGCCTACTACTCAAAACTTTGTTATTGTTACTCAAGTAGCGAAAAATTTTCACTTTTCGGGGCGTAAATTGGAACATCGAGTGTATTGAGTCAAGTTGCTGGACTTGTCTGCTCTGAGAAAATAATTGAGAAGAAATGTAAGAAAACTTTTTGCTGTACATTTCCACTGTTTTTGGTCAAGTTGCTGGACTTGGCCTACTACTCCAATATTTTGTTACTCAGGTAGCTGTAAATTTTCAATTTTTGGGGCGTACGTTGGAACATCAGGTAAATTGAGTCAAGTTGCTGGACTTGGCTGCTTTGAGAAAATAATTGAGAAAAAGTGTAAGAGAAATTTTCGCTGTACATTTCCATTGTTTTTGGTCAAGTTGCTGGACTTGGCCTACTACTCAAAAATTTTGTTACTCAGGTAGCTGTAAATTTTCAATTTTTGGGGCGTACGTTGGAACATCAGGTAAATTGAGTCAAGTTGCTGGACTTGGTTGCTCTGAGAAAATAATTGAGGAAAATTGTAAGAAAATTTTTTGCTGTACATTTCCATTGTTTTTGTTGTTTTTGGTCAAGTTGCTGGACTTGGCCTACTACTCAAAAATTTTGTTACTCAGGTAGCTGTAAATTTTCAATTTTTGGGGCGTACGTTGGAACATCAGGCAAATTGAGTCAAGTTGCTGGACTTGGTTGCTCTGAGAAAATAATTGAGGAAAATTGTGAGAAAATTTTTCGCTGTACATTTCCATTGTTTTTGGTCAAGTTGCTGAACTTGGCCCACTACTCAAAACTTTTTGTTACTCAGGTAGCTGTAAATTTTCAATTTTTGTGGCGTAAATTGGAACATCAGGTGTATTGAGTCAAGTTGCTGGACTTGGCTGCTCTGAGTACATGTTTGAGAAAAATTGTAAGAAAATATTTTGCTATTTCTTTCCACTGTTTTTGGTCAAGTTGCTGGACTTGGCCTACTACTCCAATATTTTGTTACTCAGGTAGCTGTAAATTTTCAATTTTTGGGGCTTAAATTGGAACATCAGGTGTATTGAGTCAAGTTGCTGGACTTGGCTGCTCTGAGTACATGTTTGAGAAAAATTGTAAAAAATTATTTTGCTGTTTCTTTCCACTGTTTTTGGTCAAGTTGCTGGACTTGGCCTACTACTCAAAACTTTTTGTTACTCAGGTAGCTGTAAGTTTTCAATTTTTGGGGCGTAAATTGGAACATCAGGTGTATTAAGTCAAGTTGCTGGACTTGGCTGCTCTGAGTACGTGTTTGAGAAAAATTGTAAGAAATTATTTTGCTGTTTCTTTCCACTGTTTTTGGTCAAGTTGCTGGACTTGGCCTACTACTTCAATATTTTGTTACTCAGGTAGCTGGAAATTTTCAATTTTTGGGGCTTAAATTGGAACATCAGTTGTATTGAGTCAAGTTGCTGGACTGGGCTGCTCTAAGTACATGTTTGAGAAAAATTGTAAAAAATTATTTTGCTGTTTCTTTCCACTGTTTTTGGTCAAGTTGCTGGACTTGGCCTACTACTCAAAACTTTTTGTTACTCAGGTAGCTGTAAATTTTCAATTTTTTGGGCTTAAATTGGAACATCAGGTGTATTGAGTCAAGTTGCTGGACTTGGCTGCTCTGAGTACATGTTTGAGAAAAATTGTAAAAAATTATTTTGCTGTTTCTTTCCACTGTTTTTGGTCAAGTTGCTGGACTTGGCCTACTACTCAAAACTTTTTGTTACTCAAGTAGCTGTAAGTTTTCAATTTTTGGGGCGTAAATTGGAACATCAGGTGTATTGAGTCAAGTTGATGGACTTGGCTGCTCTGAGTACGTGTTTGAGAAAAATTGTAAGAAATTATTTTGCTGTTTCTTTCCACTGTTTTTGGTCAAGTTGCTGGACTTGGCCTACTACTTCAATATTTTGTTACTCAGGTAGCTGTAAATTTTCAATTTTTGGGGCTTAAATTGGAACATCAGGTGTATTGAGTCAAGTTGCTGGACTTGGCTGCTCTGAGTACATGTTTGAGAAAAATTGTAAGAAATTATTTTGCTGTTTCTTTCCACCGTTTTTGGTCAAGTTGCTGGACTTGGCCTACTACTTCAATATTTTGTTACTCAGGTAGCTGTAAATTTTCATTTTTTGGGGCGTAAATTGGAACATCAGGTGTATTGAGTCAAGTTGCTGGACTTGGCTGCTCTGAGTACATGTTTGAGAAAAATTGTAAAAAATTATTTTGCTGTTTCTTTCCACTGTTTTTGGTCAAGTTGCTGGACTTGGCCTACTACTTCAATATTTTGTTACTCAGGTAGCTGTAAATTTTCAATTTTTGGGGCGTAAATTGGAACATCAGGTGTATTGAGTCAAGTTGCTGGACTTGGCTGCTCTGAGTACGTGTTTGAGAAAAATTGTAAGAAATTATTTTGCTGTTTCTTTCCACTGTTTTTGGTCAAGTTGCTGGACTTGGCCTACTACTTCAATATTTTGTTACTCAGGTAGCTGTAAATTTTCAATTTTTGGGGCGTAAATTGGAACATCAGGTGTATTGAGTCAAGTTGCTGGACTTGGCTGCTCTGAGTACATGTTTGAGAAAAATTGTAAAAAATTATTTTGCTGTTTCTTTCCACTGTTTTTGGTCAAGTTGCTGGACTTGGCCTACTACTTCAATATTTTGTTACTCAGGTAGCTGTAAATTTTCAATTTTTGGGGCGTAAATTGGAACATCAGGTGTATTGAGTCAAGTTGCTGGACTTGGCTGCTCTGAGTACGTGTTTGAGAAAAATTGTAAGAAATTATTTTGCTGTTTCTTTCCACTGTTTTTGGTCAAGTTGCTGGACTTGACCTACTACTTCAATATTTTGTTACTCAGGTAGCTGTAAATTTTCATTTTTTGGGGCGTAAATTGGAACATCAGGTGTATTGAGTCAAGTTGCTGGACTTGGCTGCTCTGAGTACATGTTTGAGAAAAAATGTAAAAAATTATTTTGCTGTTTCTTTCCACTGTTTTTGGTCAAGTTGCTGGACTTGGCCTACTACTTCAATATTTTGTTACTCAGGTAGCTGTAAATTTTCAATTTTTGGGGCGTAAATTGGAACATCAGGTGTATTGAGTCAAGTTGCTGGACTTGGCTGCTCTGAGTACGTGTTTGAGAAAAATTGTAAGAAATTATTTTGCTGTTTCTTTCCACTGTTTTTGGTCAAGTTGCTGGACTTGGCCTACTACTTCAATATTTTGTTACTCAGGTAGCTGTAAATTTTCAATTTTTGGGGCGTAAATTGGAACATCAGGTGTATTGAGTCAAGTTGCTGGACTTGGCTGCTCTGAGTACATGTTTGAGAAAAATTGTAAGAAATTATTTTGCTGTTTCTTTCCACTGTTTTTGGTCAAGTTGCTGGACTTGGCCTACTACTTCAATATTTTGTTACTCAGGTAGCTGTAAATTTTCAATTTTTGGGGCGTAAATTGGAACATCAGGTGTATTGAGTCAAGTTGCTGGACTTGGCTGCTCTGAGTACATGTTTGAGAAAAATTGTAAAAAAATGTTTTGCTGTTTCTTTCCACTGTTTTTGATCAAGTTGCTGGACTTGGCCTACTACTTCAATATTTTGTTACTCAGGTAGCTGTAAATTTTCAATTTTTGGGGCTTAAATTGGAACATCAGGTGTATTGAGTCAAGTTGCTGGACTTGGCTGCTCTGAGTACATGTTTGAGAAAAATTATAAGAAATTATTTTGCTGTTTCTTTCCACTGTTTTTGGTCAAGTTGCTGGACTTGGCCTACTACTTCAATATTTTGTTACTCAGGTAGCTGTAAATTTTCAATTTTTGGGGCGTAAATTGGAACATCAGGTGTATTGAGTCAAGTTGGTGGACTTGGCTGCTCTGAGTACATGTTTGAGAAAAATTGTAAAAAATTATTTTGCTGTTTCTTTCCACTGTTTTTGGTCAAGTTGCTGGACTTGGCCTACTACTTCAATATTTTGTTACTCAGGTAGCTGTAAATTTTCAATTTTTGGGGCGTAAATTGGAACATCAGGTGTATTGAGTCAAGTTGCTGGACTTGGCTGCTCTGAGTACGTGTTTGAGAAAAATTGTAAGAAATTATTTTGCTGTTTCTTTCCACTGTTTTGGGTCAAGTTTCTGGACTTGGCCTACTACTCCAATATTTTGTTACTCAGGTAGCTGTAAATTTTCAATTTTTGGGGCGTAAATTGGAACATCAGGTGTATTGAGTCAAGTTGCTGGACTTGGCTGCTCTGAGTACATGTTTGAGAAAAATTGTAAAAAATTATTTTGCTGTTTCTTTCCACTGTTTTTGGTCAAGTTGCTGGACTTGGCCTACTACTCAAAACTTTTTGTTACTCAGGTAGCTGTAAATTTTCAATTTTTTGGGCTTAAATTGGAACATCAGGTGTATTGAGTCAAGCTGCTGGACTTGGCTGCTCTGAGTACATGTTTGAGAAAAATTGTAAGAAATTATTTTGCTGTTTCTTTCCACTGTTTTTGGTCAAGTTGCTGGACTTGGCCTACTACTTCAATATTTTGTTACTCAGGTAGCTGTAAATTTCCAATTTTTGGGGCTTAAATTGGAACATCAGGTGTATTGAGTCAAGTTGCTGGATTTGGCTGCTCTGAGTACAAGTTTGAGAAAAATTGTAAAAAATTATTTTGCTGTTTCTTTCCACTGTTTTTGGTCAAGTTGCTGGACTTGGCCTACTACTTCAATATTTTGGTACTCAGGTAGCTGTAAATTGTCAATTTTTGGGGCGTAAATTGGAACATCAGGTAAATTGAGTCAAGTTGCTGGACTTGGCTGCTCTGAGAATATAACTGACAAAAATTGTAAGAAAATTTTTCGCTGTACATTTCCACTGTTTTTGGTCAAGTTGCTGGACTTGGCCTACTACTCCAATATCTTGTTACTCAGGTAGCTGTAAATTTTCAATTTTTGGTGCGAATATTGGAACATCAAGTGTATTGAGTCAAGTTGCTGGACTTGGCTGCTCTGAGAAAATAATTGAGGAAAATTGTAAGAAAATTTTTCGCTGTACATTTCCATTGTTTTTGGTCAAGTTGCTGGACTTGGCTTACTTCTCAAATATTTTGGTACTCAGGTAGCTGTAAATTTTCAATTTTTGGGGCGTACGTTGGAACATCAGGTAAATTGAGTCAAAATGCTGGACTTGTCTGCTCTGAAAAAATAATTGAGAAAAAGTGTAAGAAAATTTTTTGCTGTACATTTCCACTGTTTTTGGTCAAGTTGCTGGACTTGGCCTACTACTCCAATATCTTGTTACTCAGGTAGCTGGAAATTTTCAATTTTTGGGGCGTAAATTGGAACATCAGGTGTATTGAGTCAAGTTGCTGGACTTCGCTGCTCTGAGAAAATAAGTGAGAAAAATTGTAAGAAAATTTTTCGCTGTACATTTCCACTGTTTTTGGTCAAGTTGCTGGGCTTGGCCTACTACTCCAATATCTTGTTACTCAGGTAGCTGTAAATTTTTAACTTTTGGGGCGTAAATTGGAACATCAGGTGTATTGAGTCAAGTTGCTGGACTTCGCTGCTCTGAGAAAATAAGTGAGAAAAATTGTAAGAAAATTTTTCGCTGTACATTTCCACTGTTTTTGGTCAAGTTGCTGGGCTTGGCCTACTACTTCAATATTTTGTTACTCAGGTAGCTGTAAATTTTCAATTTTTGGGGCGTAAATTGGAACATCAGGTGTATTGAGTCAAGTTGCTGGACTTGGCTGCTCTGAGTACATGTTTGAGAAAAATTGTAAGAAATTATTTTGCTGTTTCTTTCCACTGTTTTTGGTCAAGTTGCTGGACTTGGCCTACTACTTCAATATTTTGTTACTCAGGTAGCTGTAAATTTTCAATTTTTGGGGCGTAAATTGGAACATCAGGTGTATTGAGTCAAGTTGCTGGACTTGGCTGCTCTGAGTACATGTTTGAGAAAAATTGTAAAAAAATGTTTTGCTGTTTCTTTCCACTGTTTTTGATCAAGTTGCTGGACTTGGCCTACTACTTCAATATTTTGTTACTCAGGTAGCTGTAAATTTTCAATTTTTGGGGCTTAAATTGGAACATCAGGTGTATTGAGTCAAGTTGCTGGACTTGGCTGCTCTGAGTACATGTTTGAGAAAAATTATAAGAAATTATTTTGCTGTTTCTTTCCACTGTTTTGGTCAAGTTGCTGGACTTGGCCTACTACTTCAATATTTTGTTACTCAGGTAGCTGTAAATTTTCAATTTTTGGGGCGTAAATTGGAACATCAGGTGTATTGAGTCAAGTTGGTGGATTTGGCTGCTCTGAGTACATGTTTGAGAAAAATTGTAAAAAATTATTTTGCTGTTTCTTTCCACTGTTTTTGGTCAAGTTGCTGGACTTGGCCTACTACTTCAATATTTTGTTACTCAGGTAGCTGTAAATTTTCAATTTTTGGGGCGTAAATTGGAACATCAGGTGTATTGAGTCAAGTTGCTGGACTTGGCTGCTCTGAGTACGTGTTTGAGAAAAATTGTAAGAAATTATTTTGCTGTTTCTTTCCACTGTTTTGGGTCAAGTTTCTGGACTTGGCCTACTACTCCAATATTTTGTTACTCAGGTAGCTGTAAATTTTCAATTTTTGGGGCGTAAATTGGAACATCAGGTGTATTGAGTCAAGTTGCTGGACTTGGCTGCTCTGAGTACATGTTTGAGAAAAATTGTAAAAAATTATTTTGCTGTTTCTTTCCACTGTTTTTGGTCAAGTTGCTGGACTTGGCCTACTACTCAAAACTTTTTGTTACTCAGGTAGCTGTAAATTTTCAATTTTTTGGGCTTAAATTGGAACATCAGGTGTATTGAGTCAAGCTGCTGGACTTGGCTGCTCTGAGTACATGTTTGAGAAAAATTGTAAGAAATTATTTTGCTGTTTCTTTCCACTGTTTTTGGTCAAGTTGCTGGACTTGGCCTACTACTTCAATATTTTGTTACTCAGGTAGCTGTAAATTTCCAATTTTTGGGGCTTAAATTGGAACATCAGGTGTATTGAGTCAAGTTGCTGGACTTGGCTGCTCTGAGTACAAGTTTGAGAAAAATTGTAAAAAATTATTTTGCTGTTTCTTTCCACTGTTTTTGGTCAAGTTGCTGGACTTGGCCTACTACTTCAATATTTTGGTACTCAGGTAGCTGTAAATTGTCAATTTTTGGGGCGTAAATTGGAACATCAGGTAAATTGAGTCAAGTTGCTGGACTTGGCTGCTCTGAGAATATAACTGACAAAAATTGTAAGAAAATTTTTCGCTGTACATTTCCACTGTTTTTGGTCAAGTTGCTGGACTTGGCCTACTACTCCAATATCTTGTTACTCAGGTAGCTGTAAATTTTCAATTTTTGGTGCGAATATTGGAACATCAAGTGTATTGAGTCAAGTTGCTGGACTTGGCTGCTCTGAGAAAATAATTGAGGAAAATTGTAAGAAAATTTTTCGCTGTACATTTCCATTGTTTTTGGTCAAGTTGCTGGACTTGGCTTACTTCTCAAATATTTTGGTACTCAGGTAGCTGTAAATTTTCAATTTTTGGGGCGTACGTTGGAACATCAGGTAAATTGAGTCAAAATGCTGGACTTGTCTGCTCTGAAAAAATAATTGAGAAAAAGTGTAAGAAAATTTTTTGCTGTACATTTCCACTGTTTTTGGTCAAGTTGCTGGACTTGGCCTACTACTCCAATATCTTGTTACTCAGGTAGCTGGAAATTTTCAATTTTTGGGGCGTAAATTGGAACATCAGGTGTATTGAGTCAAGTTGCTGGACTTCGCTGCTCTGAGAAAATAAGTGAGAAAAATTGTAAGAAAATTTTTCGCTGTACATTTCCACTGTTTTTGGTCAAGTTGCTGGGCTTGGCCTACTACTCCAATATCTTGTTACTCAGGTAGCTGTAAATTTTTAAATTTGGGGCGTAAATTGGAACATCAGGTGTATTGAGTCAAGTTGCTGGACTTCGCTGCTCTGAGAAAATAAGTGAGAAAAATTGTAAGAAAATTTTTCGCTGTACATTTCCACTGTTTTTGGTCAAGTTGCTGGGCTTGGCCTACTACTCAAATATTTTGTTACTCAAGTAGCTCTAAATTTTCAATTTTTGGGGCGTAAATTGGAACATCAGGTGTATTGAGTCAAGTTGCTGGACTTGTCTGCTCTGAGAAAATAATGGAAAAAAAGCGTAAGAAAATTTTTCGCTGTACATTTCCACTGTTTTTGGTCAAGTTGCTGGACTTGGCCAACTACTCCAATATCTAGTTACTCAGATAGCTGTAAATTTTCAATTTTTGGGGCGTAAATTGGAACATCAGGTAAGTTGAGTCAAGTTGCTGGACTTGGCTGCTCTGAGAAAATAATTGACAAATTGTAAGAAAATTTTTCGCTGTACATTTCCACTGTTTTTGGTCAAATTGCTGGACTTGGCCTACTACTCAAATATTTTGTTACTCAGGTAGCTGTAAATTTTCAATTTTTGGGGCGTAAATTGGAACATCAGGTGTATTGAGTCAAGTTGCTGGACTTGTCTGCTCTGAGAAAATAATTGAGAAAAAGTTTCAGAAAATTTTTCACTGTACATTTCCACTGTTTTTGGTCAAGTTGCTGGACTTGGCCTACTACTCAAAACTTTCTGTTACTCAGGTAGCTGTAAATTTTCAATTTTTGGAGCGTACTTTGGAACATCAGGTAAATTGAGTCAAGTTGCTGGATTTGGCTGCTCTGAGAAAATAATTGACGAAAATTGTAAGAAATTTTTTCGCTGTACATTTCCACTGTTTTTGGTCAAGTTGTTGGACTTGGCCTACTACTCAAAACTTTGTCACTCAAGTGGCAGTAAATTTTTAGTTTTTGGGGCATAAATTAGAACATCAAATGTATTGAGTCATGTTCCGAGATCATTTAAATTATAATTAGCTTCAGTAATTGCCAGTTAATTACCTTAACCCTGATTTTTAAGTTACTATGTTTTCAAGAAAAACTGACTGGTCAGTACTCGCTCAATGCAATTTTTATGCAGTGCAAAATCTTGTACAAACTAATGACCGAATTCCGATGAAAATTCTTAATCCCCTGAAAGAGCCAATTTTCTATCGAAAAATTGACAGTTGCAGCGTTTGGAAAGAAGCATACAGATCATTTTGCTCCGCTTATGAGAACTTGAAACCCACTTTCTCAATTCGTCATGACAACTACGGTGGATACAAGCTCGTTTATACTGGTAAAGACTCAGTGACACCTCCTCATGTTTTCAAGAAAAATCCTATTGGCATTGTAACAGCTATTCCCAAAGGCGCTGTAACTGATCTTTCGGTGATGACTTCTGAGCGAACTGGCCAAGAACTTCTCTTACTGGGGCCCCTCAGATTCGCAAATTCGGATTGCAATCCGAATTGTGAGTACGATTACTCAAGTGATGCTGTTCAACTTTTTTGACGGCCTAGTGTCTGAATTACTTCACGAGTTGTCTCTGGAATGTCTCGATGAGTTACAATCGGCATGTAAATCTCCCGATGCAACTAACATGTCGAAGCGGCAAAGAATTAAAGGACGGGAATTGGTTGAAGTTTTCAATGAGCTCAAAAGCAGTCCTGTGTTTTCGCACGAATCGGCCCAGGGTCCACAAATGCATTTGAGAGACACGCTTTTGTGTTCGCCTAGCACAGAGGTTGGCATTAATGGCAACAGTTACGTCCAGACTCCCCAGATTAAAGATTCGGATGCTCTAACTGACTGCGATACTGTAGAAAAGCAAAACAACGGGGAAGTAGCAGCTCAAGTTGTGCGAGCTTCGTCACCAATAAAGTCACACATTTCTCTTAATTGTTCACTTTCTTCTCTTTCAAATGAGCAGGTTTCACTGTTAGAAAGTTCAAGAGATGAAAACAGTCGAGAAGACTCAGAGCCCTTATATACTGGAAGCCAGTGTACCGTAAGGGACGCTTCAATGCCGGCAGAACTCTTCTGTTCCAGATTTCACCTCTCAGACGAGTGCTCTAACTCCCTATATTCTTTGATTAAAGGTCTTTTACCAGAAGATAATAAGTTTCCTTCTGGATATTCCCATATTAAGAACATCAAAGATAATTTTGATAACTGCGTTCGAATTTTTACACAAACAAGTGAATACTCCTTATGCGTTCTCAAATTCACTTCCCAATTACGCGACATTTGCTTTCGTTATTTTCGTCAGATTACTCATTACTCACAACAACGTAAAGCGAATCCTCAAAAGGACTTCGCAGCTTCTCTTTGCCCAATCGTGGAATGGAATATAAATCGAAACACTACGATTAATCTGATTATTTTTTCCGATGGCGTTAACATTAAAAAATCCGCCTATAAGAAAGAAATTTGGCCTCTATGGATTCAGGTGGCAGATCTTCCACCGAAACTGCGGATGTCGAGGAAAAATATTGTTCTAGGGGCACTTTTTGTAGGCGAAAAACACCCTTCATGGAATGACTTAGTTCCCCATCTTAGAGATGAACTGTGCTCTGAGGCTAAAATTAGAGTTGCTAAACAGACATTTTGCACTGTTACTTTTAAAGTGAGACTGCTCGTGGCTGACCTAGGAGCCAAGGGCCACATGCTGAACATATTAAAGTTCAATGGCTTTTACGGCTGCCATTATTGCACCGCTGAAGGTAAAACTATTGGCAAAACACATGCCTATTATCCGTACACTCAGCAAGGAGCTATACGGGAGTCCAACTTGAACAGTGTTTTTGTTGAAATGGCCGAAACAATGAGCGTGAAACAGAAGATTAGCGGTGATCATTCGAAGAAGCAGAAAATCAATGTAGTCGGCGTCAAGGGAAAAAGTGCTTTTTCACTGATTTTGGAAGGATTGCCTTTGTCAGCCCCAATAGATTACATGCACTGTGTGTTGTCAGGTGTGTTTTCAGATGTTCCGAAGACTTGTTACCAATCACTCACTCCATTGCAAAAAGAAAGCCTGATTTCAGAGGTGGCTCAGTTGTCTTGTCCCACGGAAATGATTGCATTATCCCGAAAAGTGAGGCCCATAGATGAGATGTCGCAGTATAAAGCAAACGAGTTGTTGAACTGGCTTATATACATCAGCCCTGTTTTGTTTCTATAGCAGATAACTTTCTAAACCAATGTTTCTATAGCAGTTTCTATAACTTTCTAAACCAATAGAAATGTTTCTATAGCAGATAACTTTCTAAACCAATTCTGTAGTGAGATAGCTTCAATCCACCCAGGCAATAGCCGGGTCGAAACCATAAACGTCCACTGCCTCAAACATCTATCGCACCAAGTCAAAAGATTCGGACCTCTCTTCTGCTATTCGGCCATGTCATTCGAGGCTGCTAATCAAACAATTGGTGAAGTCTTCAGCGGATCTAAATCTGAATGCGCAATAATCTGCCGAAGAGTCTTGCAAAGGCATAGATTAGTTGACAATAAAATGGAGAACGAGCGTTTGAAGACCTTGTATTCGAACCTGTCTGGCGGGACTATGGAACCTTCTAATTTAAAAACTGAATTTATTGAAACTGAAACAGTCCGAAGGATCAGATTGGAGCACCCAAATGCCCTTTTATTCAACCGGCAAGTTGTTAGCGATGTCTATTTCGACTCCCCCGCTTACAAGAGGTCGAAGTTAGGCAACTGTTTTGTTTTCTTCGAAAAGGACGGGCAAGAATTTTCTGGTAAAATTCAATGTTTTGTCAAGCTTTGTGGACCGCCCTTCTTCAGCCAGACTGTGGCATGCGTTGAGTTCTACTATATTACTGAAGATATTGGAATTGAAAAAGGATTTTTTTTATCGAGTGCAGCCCACAAGTGATCTGGCTTTCATTCCAGTAACAAGTTTAAAGAAGGTTTTCTGTTGGGAGAAGAAATCGGATGCTGGCAATGCAACGTAAATTATAAAGCTCTGTGACACTTTCGAACATTCATAAAAAGTGAAATTTCCTAAACATTGTGAATAAAAATTTGTCTTAGGTTCATTGATGTAGCCTAATGCGCGAATTGTTTTATTGTTAACATTTTTTGTTCATTTGATTTGAAACCATAGTTACATTTATTTTGAATTCAAAAGGTTTTTGTTAATACAGAGAGTTTTTGTTTTCCAGGATATTGAAACGTTTACTTCAAAAATCGTTTCAAAATTCCTTGTTTAGATGAAAAAGATTCTTTTTATTGAGTGCAGCCCACAAGTGATCTGGCTTTCATTCCAGTTACAATTTTAAAGAAGGTTTTCTGTTGGGAGAAGAAATCGGATGCTGGCAATGCAACGTACATTATAAAGCTCTGCGAGACTTTCGAACATTCATAAAAAGTAAAATTTCCTAAACATTGTGAATAAAAATTTGTCTTAGGTTCATTGATGTAGCCTAATGCGCGAATTGATTTATTGTTAACATTTTTTTTCATTTGATTTGAAACCATAGTTACATTTATTTTGAATTCAAAAGTTTTTTGTTAATACAGAGAGTTTTTGTTTTCCAGGATAATGAAACGTTTTCTTCAAAAATCAATTCAAAATTCCTTGTTTAGATGAAATTATTGGTTTTAGGCGACATTGTGAATAAAAGTTTTGTTTTAAGTTTGCTGATGCAGCCCAATGCCAGAATTGTTTTGATGTTTGAAGTTTTTTAATCATTTGTTTTGAAACTATTGTTACATTGTTTCGAAATCAAAACTTTCTGTAAATACGGAGAGGTTTTGTTTTCAAGGATATTGAAACGTTTTCGTCAAAAAACATATTAAAACATCTTGTTTAAATGAACTTCTTGGTCTGAGGCGACTCTAATCTTAGAGAAGCCGAGCAACATTTGTTGCAAGACCCCTTCCTTCAAGAGTATTCGTAAGTATTCCGCTGTCCTAATGAACAGGTAAATAGATTTGTTTTCATGAATGCTTTTTGTTTCCCTAGACCTCAGTTTGACGGTGTTGGCGGAAGAAGGTCTGCTGATTTGCTGGAGTTAGTTGATGTCGCGAGAGAATTCACTCATATATTTGTCATCGTAGGAGACAATGATGTAAACTCTTTGGATGTCAGCTACATATATGAAAACTTCAAAATATTCAGCGACGCTGTCTGGCCCTCGAAAGTCAAGTTTTCGGGAAACTTAAGGCGTAAAGATTTGGATACTAATCTAGTTGCTAATAACAATATATTTTTAAGTGAAATGCTGGGACACCAGTACAAGAGTCCTAAGCTTGTGAAACGTGAAGATTTCGACGATAATGCTCCCCTTCGTTTGAGTGTCCAAGGTGAAGGCTTCCGCCATTTAGGAGCAATGATTTTATCGGTGCTAGATGAATTTGTTGCTGAATGGTAAACAGAACTTTGTTGTGTTTCAACTGGCTTTGTGTAACTTTGACTTTAAAAGCCTGCATTGAATAAATGACTTCTGTTTTGACTGAGCTTCAAACTTTTTTTGAGCAACTGACCTTTAGATTTTATATATATTTATGTATGTATATATATATATATATCAATTTATAATATATATATATATATATATATTTTATATATATATATATATATATATATATATATATATATATTTATTTATATATATATATATATATATATATATATGTATTTGCATAAGTTTTTATATAAAATATTTTATTTATAATGTAAAGGTATAATGTTTTTGTATAATGTTTAATCAATAGGTTAGTATATATGTAAATATATCTATATATATATTATATATATATATATATATAATATTTTTATATATATATATATATATATATATACATATAGATATATAAAATTGTATATATATATATATATATATATATATATATATAAATATTTATATAATATATATATGTATTTTATATATATATATATATAAATATTTATATATATATATGTAATAAACCTAGGGGGTCCTTTGAGCAATCTAGGAGGGTCCTATGAGCAATCTAGGGGATCCTATGAGCAATCTAAGGGGGTCCTCTGAGCAATCTAGGGGGTCCTATGAGCAATCTAGGGGATCCTATGAGCAATCTAGGGGGGTCCTATGAGCAATCTAAGGGGGTCCTATGAGCAATCTAGGAGGGTCTTATAAGCAATCTAGGAGGGTCCTATGAGCAATCTAGGGGTCCTATGAGCAATCTAGTGGGGTCCTATGAGCAATCTAGGGGGTCCTATGAGCAATCTAGGGGGTCCTATGAGCAATCTAGGAGGGTCCTATGAGCAATCTAAGGGGGTCCTATGAGCAATCTAGGAGGGTCCTATGAGCAATCTAGGAGGGTCCTATGAGCAATCTCGGGGGGTCCTATGAGCAATCTAGGGGGTCCTATGAGCAATCTAGGGGTCCTATGAGCAATCTAGTGGGGTCCTATGAGCAATCTAGGGGGTCCTATGAGCAATCTAGGGGGTCCTATGAGCAATCTAGGGGGGTCCTATGAGCAATCTAAGGGGGTCCTATGAGCAATCTAGGAGGGTCCTATAAGCAATCTAGGGGTCCTATGAGCAATCTAGTGGGGTCCTATGAGCAATCTAGGGGGTCCTATGAGCAATCTAGGGGGTCCTATGAGCAATCTAGGGGGGTCCTATGAGCAATCTAAGGGGTCCCTATGAGCAATCTAGGAGGGTCCTATGAGCAATCTAGGAGGGTCCTATGAGCAATCTCGGGGGTCCTATGAGCAATCTAGGGGTCCTATGAGCAATCTACGGGGGTCCTATGAGCAATCTACGGGGGTCCTATGAGCAATCTAGGGGGTCCTATGAGCAATCTAGGGGGTCCTATGAGCAATCTAGGGGGTCCTAGGAGCAATCTAGGGGGGTCCTATCAGCAATCTAGGGGGTCCTATGAGCAATCTAGGGGGTTCTATGAGCAATCTAGGGGGTCCTATGAGCAATCTAGGGGGTCCTATGAGCAATCTAGGGGGGTCCTATGAGCAATCTAGGGGGTATTATGAGCAATCTAGGAGGGTCCTATGAGCAATCTAGGGGTCCTATGAGCAATCTAGGGGGTCCTATGAGCAATCTAGGGGGTCCTATGAGCAATCTAGGGGTTCCTATGAGCAATCTAGGGGGTCCTATGAGCAATCTAAGGGGGTCCTATGAGCAATATCTGGGGGTCCTATGAGCAATCTAGGGGGTCCTATGAGCAATCTAGGGGGGTCCTATGAGCAACCTAGGGGGGTCCTATGAGCAATCTAGG
>NC_134477.1:29086892-29132498 GCF_964194025.1 Convolutriloba macropyga
CACAAACACACACACATATATATATATATATATATATAGTATATATATATATATATTTATATATATATATATATATATATATATTTATATATATACATTTATAAACTAATTAAATTAGTTTGTAATTATATTGAACGCAATTTCAAGAACAGGAAATATTATTCCTTCTTCAAAATTACATTTTAAAATTTCTCCTTCAGGAAATAACGGTTAACTTTGTACATCAACGACCAAAAGGCTAATTTTTTTAATAAGAATGGTTAAATTTCTGAAGTTTGTGGATTACTATGTTATTATTATTGTTTACTGATTGCAAGGTGCTGAAGCATTTAACCCAAACGCTATCAATTTGAGTAGTTATAATCACAGTGATAGGTGAACTTAATCCTCTGCTTAGATTGAATAATGGACAAAATGCGGTTTGATGGCATAAAAAAGGGATTTGAAGAAGAAAAAAAGTTCTGCATTGTATGAAATACTAATTTGAGCATTGATTTAGGTTCGTAAAGTAGTTTTATAACACTAAAGATACTGTACTATTTTCAAACTAAAAACTCAGAGATTTCTCATTTTTTTTATCTTTGCTCAGGCACAGTATTGTCTCAGCTCAGATAATCCAAACGTCTAAACCTATATAGTTCTCTGTGTTGCTAACCGTGGATCTCATTTCTGACCTTAATCGAACAATATCAAAACACTTTATGAACATCTTTAATTGACTTTATGACGCAATATTGCGCTGCTTATTTTCTCTGATATCATTGTTATTATGATTAAGGACACGGTAGCGTGACAACACCAGTGAGGTGGGACGAGCTTTTGCACGTTCGAGATTGAAGGTTGTATACGCTTATAAGAAATTAGATAGAATCAGATAAACTAATATCAGGAGATTCAAAAGAAAGAAAAATTTTGACAGACGAGAAAATTGGTCGGTTAGCCCGAGAAATAAAAACAATATTTACCGTTTACATTATGAAAGGTTAACCAAAAATAACCACGCGTTTTGGGCGTACGAGGAGTGTCATTTGTTTCTTAGAAACAAGGTTTAATTCACTTGAGAGCGTTCACAAAGTTCCATGTGCTATTCATTATTAATATAAAAATATCAACACTTGACAAACATACAACTGAAAACTGATTCATTATCCGAATTGTTAGCTGCAGTTGACGTCATAAAACTGGAAACATTTTTCCTTTCTAAAATTATTAACATAAATGAGAATTCTTAGCTCCATGGTTTTTTCTAATTTGTTACCGATGTTCTAATAAACCCGCTCAGATTGTTGCCGCTAGTAAGGAAAATGGATTCACTCAAAAAATTTGTATCGTTGTGAGAGTAGTTTTGTCCGAAAAGTAGTTTTGTTAGAAAAGACAGTAAACATTTTTACGTCTGTCAAATTTTGCGGAAATGGAAATTGTGAAAGCTCTTGATACCAGTTTTCGTTTAATTTCTCTATGCTGTAAGAGTAGTTTTGTCCGAAGTGCTGCGGAGATTGCATCTTGTGGCATGTATATAATTATTATTGAATTGTCATCAGCTCGTTTTCAGATGAACTGAAAATTCGTGTGCCTATGTTTCGATCCTCCGCCAAGCACCTGGTTAATTGAAAGCTTTATGCAATTCCGGTGGCTCTTTTCGAAGGTTTTGGCTCACACAGGTCGTATCACAGTTCTTTTAGAAGACTATTCAAGAACATGGCTTCCTGGACTGCGGCAGCTAGACCCTTGCATTCTCGTCGCAATATGAGAGTTGCTTCTTGACTTGCCAACTGCCAGATCCTCAACTGTTAGCCAGCTTGAAAAGGTATCATGTGGATCGTCTATCCGGGACCGTCTCTTTTCATCTTTTCAATTTTTCATCAATTTTGCCAAGTCGAATAATGTTGCTCGATGACGCGAAACAGAGTCCAATAGACTTGTTCTGTTGTAGTTATCTCAACACGCGCTCTCCAAAATTAAGAGGGCGAACAAATGGGTCACTCAGGCATCATGTTAAAAAGTTTGTGACCCACATAATATCCGGTTTATTTTGCTTAGCTAGGTAAAGTAAGAGAACTAGAAACCTTCCAACTTTTTGAATCTGCTCTTACTGAAACATAAGCGCTACATCATGTTTTTTCTTCTGCTGCTGTTTTTCTTTGAACTATTCTGAAGCATTTCGATTCTATTCTTTTTTCAGAACTCGCACTTCAAGAAAACACTCAAGATATCCCTTGTCATCCATTTTAAATTTTAACCCATTGGAGTTTCTTCATTTTGCGGATTTGTGTTTGACTATTTACTGCAATGACCCCACGAGTCATGACCCCAAGTTAAAACAAAAACTTTTCTATCCACGTTCTTATAAAAGACAGTAATCATTTTTACGTCTGTCAAATTTTGCGGAAATGGAAAGTGTGAAAGCTCTTGATACCAGTTTTTGTTTAGTTTCTCTATGCTGTGAGAGTAGTTTTGTCCGAAGTGCTGCGGAGATTGCATCTTGTGGCATGTATATAATTATTATTGTGTTGTCATCAGCTCGTTTTCAGATGAACTGAAAACTCGTGTGCCTATGTTTCGATCCTCCGTCAAGCACCTGGTTAATTGAAAGCTTTATGCAATTCCGGTGGCTCTTTTCGAAGGTTTTGGCTCACACAGGTCGTATCACAGTTCTTTTAGAAGACTATTCAAGAAGATGGCTTCCTGGACTGCGGCAGCTAGACCCTTGCATTCTCGTCGCAATATGAGAGTTGCTTCTTGACTTGCCAACTGCCAGATCCTCAACTGTTAGCCAGCTTGAAAAGGTATCATGTGGATCGTCTATCCGGGACCGTCTCTTTTCATCTTTTCAATTTTTCATCAATTTTGCCAAGTCGAATAATGTTGCTCGATGACGCGAAACAGAGTCCAATAGACTTGTTCTGTTGTAGTTATCTCAACACGCGCTCTCCAAAATTAAGAGGGCGAACAAATGGGTCACTCAGGCATCATGTTAAAAAGTTTGTGACCCACATAATATCCGGTTTATTTTGCTTAGCTAGGTAAAGTAAGAGAACTAGAAACCTTCCAACTTTTTGAATCTGCTCTTACTGAAACATAAGCGCTACATCATGTTTTTTCTTCTGCTGCTGTTTTTCTTTGAACTATTCTGAAGCATTTCGATTCTATTCTTTTTTCAGAACTCGCACTTCAAGAAAACACTCAAGATATCCCTTGTCATCCATTTTAAATTTTAACCCATTGGAGTTTCTTCATTTTGCGGATTTGTGTTTGACTATTTACTGCAATGACCCCACGAGTCATGACCCCAAGTTAAAACAAAAACTTTTCTATCCACGTTCTTATAAAAGACAGTAATCATTTTTACGTCTGTCAAATTTTGCGGAAATGGAAAGTGTGAAAGCTCTTGATACCAGTTTTTGTTTAGTTTCTCTATGCTGTGAGAGTAGTTTTGTCCGAAGTGCTGCGGAGATTGCATCTTGTGGCATGTATATAATTATTATTGTGTTGTCATCAGCTCGTTTTCAGATGAACTGAAAACTCGTGTGCCTATGTTTCGATCCTCCGTCAAGCACCTGGTTAATTGAAAGCTTTATGCAATTCCGGTGGCTCTTTTCGAAGGTTTTGGCTCACACAGGTCGTATCACAGTTCTTTTAGAAGACTATTCAAGAAGATGGCTTCCTGGACTGCGGCAGCTAGACCCTTGCATTCTCGTCGCAATATGAGAGTTGCTTCTTGACTTGCCAACTGCCAGAACCTCAACTCTTAGCCAGCTTGAAAAGGTATCATGTGGATCGTCTATCCTGGACGTCTCTTTTCAATTTTTCATCAATTTTGCCAAGTCGAATAATGTTGCTTGATGACGGGAAACAGAGTCCATTAGACTTATTCTGTTGGTAATTATCTCAACACGCGCTCTCCAAATTTAAGAGGGCGAACAAATGGGTCACTCAGGCATCATGTTAAAAGATTTGTGACCCACATAATATCTGGTTTATTTTGCTTAGCTAGGTAAAGTAAGAAAACTAGAAACCTTCCAATTTTTTGAATCTGCTCTTACTGAAACATACGCGCTACATCAAGTTTTTTTCTTCTGCTGCTGTTTTTCTTTGAACTATTCTAAAGCATTTTGATTCTATTCTTTTTTTTCAGAACTCGCACTTCAAGAAAACACTCAAGATATCCCTTGTCATCCATTTTAAATTTTAACCCATTGGAGTTTCTTCATATTGCGGATTTGTGTTTGACTATTTACTGCTATGACCCCACGATTCATGACCCCAAGTTAAATCAAAAACTTTTCTATCCACGTTCTTAGAAAAGACAGTAAACATTTTTACGTCTGTCAAATTTTGCGGAAATGGAAAGTGTGAAAGCTCTTGATGCCAGTTTTTGTTTAGTTTCTGGCGTTTAAACTAACTTTTTGCCACTACTGTCTATTTTTGTGAAAATATTTGACGGCTCTAAGTAGTCCTCTATGTCTATTGTAGGATGCAAATAGACTGCTTTTACATCAGTTTGCTTCAAAATGATATTCGATAGCTGATATAGCTAGTAAAATTTGAGAGAATTTGTGTTTGCTTGGGTGAGCAGTAAAATATCAGTATTCATTTCCCTCTAATTGTTTATAGCAACTTGTGCTATATAACGAGCTTCAAACTAACCAATTTATACATTTGACTCAGGTTTAATTTTGCACAATCAACAACCAGGACAACTCCGTTTGTCCTCCTTCTTTGGGACTAACTCCCAAGTTCCAGTTGCATTTATACACTTTATCTGTTCGTCAAGCTTTTTGTCTCTTTGTTACGAAAAAAAGAGTTTTCAAAAATTGCTGTCTCGATCAAACTATTTGTTATTGTAGTTTGCACAGCATTCATTGTAGTAGCGTTTACCAAATTTTTCTGAAGGTGCTCCAGACCTATCACTTCGCTTAATTTCTTTCATGATGGTTTGAGTTTTTTGTGCCTTGAGTTCTGTACCACTAAAAATTTTTTCCTAAGTTTTGGCTCTATGTTTTTCACTGAGACTTTGGGATAGAATTTTACATTATTTTTAGTTATGACTTAACGCTTCAACTTCGTTGTTCTTATTTAATTGCTGGTTCAACTCCAGTTTCTGTATCGTTTTCGGTTCCCTAAGCACCTTTTTTCTGTTATTTGAACCTCTGAACTCAACTTACTTGCGTTAATTGCATCCTAAGATTTTTTGCTCACTTCGTCATTTAGTCTAGGTATAACAAATTTTCCTTTATATATTTGGTTCCGTTTTGTTTATTTATGATTTGGTTCGGACACAGTGTCATTTTTTATGCAACCTTAAATATTGTTCTTAATTCCTCCCCATTAGCTGCTCGCAATTTTGTTGGTCGGCACCACTGTGTTACATATTCTTGTACTCTGTGAATATTGTATTCTGTGAGTTTTACCACTACGTAGCAACTAAACTCCTCTAGGAAACCAAATGCAAGCCTGTTGCCACCTATATTTAAAGTTCAAGTCTGTGTTTTTTGCGCCAAAGTTCGGCTTGACAGGTTCCCCCAATAAGACATGAAAAGCGGTGCATTTCTTTTTCTTGGGAAAGAAGAGCAGTTTGCGTCTTCTTATGAATCTGATGCTTTCCTTGCTTCAGTTTACCAATTTGATAAGAAGCGTTCTTTCCTGACAGGGCCACCTGTTTTCATCCTATACAACACCATCTCTATGTCTGCGGCAATCCTCGAAATTGGTGAGACGCCTCCTCAGTTCCACAAAAATTTCGTCGGAGTTGATAAATCTTGTACCAGAAAGTGCGCTCTTGTTGTGATAGGCCATTGAATACCGTGTCATTGAACAACGTTTCCCAAATTGTCTCACCAGCAACTTCGCGTGAGCAGTTCTTGCGCTCTGATGAATAACTGAGTAAAAGCCTTGTGTTCACGGAATTGTGTTTCGGCCAATTGACTCATCAGACTTTTGACTGTGGTTGTTTCATCACTTCCGAAACGTTGCTGGCAAAATTACTAGGCTTTCTTTCCATCACCGACAACGCTCTTAATATAATTGTGCTTATTTAGCGTGGGACTTCTGAGAATTAGCTGCATCACCAGATAGCACAACTCTCGTTTTTGCTACTATCAGTCTCCTGTATAGCTGTAACTCTAGCATGCGACTGTGCGTCGTGTTCTCCTGTATGTTACTCTGTCCCATCTGCCGTTTATGGTTGTGGCCTTCCAGTAAGTAAAATTGTGCCACTGAAGAATTCGATGAAACCATTGGTTTATGAGGAGGTGAAGAAACGGGTTGTCAAATTTGAGCAGTCTTTTGCTGGCCCGCTGATTATCAGTCTTTTCAAAATGTTGCTGGATTACTCACTTGTGATGTTTAAGATTCAAGTTTTCCTCACATTTCGGGATTTAGTTTTTATATGAGAGGGAAAGCTCATACTTTAGATATTAAAGCTCTCATCAATCTAGAAGAGCAAAAGAGTTCCCACATTGAACATGCAACCTCAACCAACTCTCCATTGGCGTATCATCGGCTCGAAGGCAAGGCCCCTAACCTGTTAGCAGGATGGAAGACACGGTAGCGCAACAACCAAATGCGGCAGGACGGGTATTGGCATGTTGGAGATTGAAGTTTGTTTAGGTTAAAAAAAAGTTAGAGAGAACAACGTAAAGTAATTTTAAGATGTTGAAAGGATAGGAGACGAGTGAAAAATTTAACAAAATTTGGTCGTATTCATAGTCCAACAGCAGACAAAACATTTATAGTTTACTTTTGTTCAAATGTTAATATATAAAAAATCAGGTGTCTTTGGGGCTTTTTAGATGGTGCCTTTCATAACTACATTCAAAACTTACTTACTTGAGATCTTTCACATAGTTCAATTTACCATTCATTATTATTGGACAAATATCAAAATTTGATAAACATACAGCTCAAAGCTGATTCACATTATTTTTTGATATTGTTAGCTGCATTTTAAGCTTGTATACTGAGGGGCCTGGCTATCAGAAAGCTCGCTCAAAAAACGCAAGGAAAATTCTCGATTTTTTTTCCTTTTGAGCCCCTGCCAGCTCATATGTATCATCGGTGCAGGCGCAAAATTTTCACATAATGATTCACTATGTAATGGCTTGTGCCCTGTTATTGGTGGTGCAATACATTCTAGAGGAGCACGAACAAAAAAGATCCAGGATCTCTTTTTATCGTTTGATAAGGAGACAGTAGCATCAACAACTAAAACTAATGTCAGTTCATGTATGAAGTAAACTTTGTGAGAACATACTTTAAAGAAAAAGCGATCATCTGATAACAAAAGCATCCCGTAGAAACAAAAACGATGCTACTATGTGGCTGGTTTTGAGTTCAGTAGACAGTGTAGAAAACGCATTTTGTGCAGTCGAGTATCACAAATTCTATGCTTAATTTTGTCATTATAGGATATTTTGGAGTTCAAGCAAATCATATTTGTAATCAACCAACCGCTCCATAAACGCACATGTCACGCAATTATAAAAGTGACGCAAATTTTCTTTACAATTGGTTTCATTTTGATCTTTTAGTGCGATTGCGAGAAATATTAACTCACTGAACACATAGCTTTTTGCTACATTGCTCATATTCTGATTTTTGTATAGTTTATTTTTTTGTACAAGCATCCTAATACCATGAAAATTTGGAAATCATATTTCATATACTTAATTTATATCAGTATTGCGCTGATTTTCGTTACTTTTATTATCAAAGATGAATTTACAAGACTTACTTTACTCAAAAAGTATGGCGACCATGGCAGGAGTTCGAAAATTAGAAAATATCAGTCCAGCTACTTGAATTCATTTATTGAAAAATATCGTCCCAAAACTTTTCTGAGCTACATAGACTTTGGTTTCAGCCAGCCAGATCCAATTAAGACAGAGAAAAAACGACAGCGATTTCCAAAAGTCATTGTAATTGGTGCTCAGAAATGCGGCACTACAGCTCTGATCAAGTTCTTATCATTTCATACTGCGGTTTCTGTTCAAATGAAGGAACGACATTTTTTCACCAACGATTCAAACTTTGTTCACGGTTCTCCGAATTACGAATTTTATCGACGAGGAATGTTTTATTCTACATTCGATCAAATTACAATTGAGAAAACACCGAATTATTTTGCGGCTCCAAAAGTTCCTCAAAGGGTCTTCGAATATCAAAAATTTATGAAGAGAAAACTGAAGTTTATTGTAATTGTACGAAACCCAATAAGGCGGGCGACATCTGCAGTTTTTCACGAAGTCAGGGCAAACCGACTAAAACTGGACAACCTGACTGAAGTTTTATTAAAACCTGGAAATAACTTTGTCAATTTATCCATGTATGGTTATCATTTAAACCGATGGTTGGAGTACTTCAAGTTAAAGCAGTTTTTATTTATAAACGGTGAAAGGTTTATAAAAGAAAATCCGTGCAAAACAATGCGAAAGATTGAAAGATTTCTGAAACTGCCCCAGGAGTTCGAACATGATGATTTTGGGTTTATAAAAGCAAAGCCAAACTACTACTGCTATTTGCCACTGGAATACTGTTTCGAATCAGAGAGAGGTCATTCGCATTATCCGCAAAATGTGACAATAGAAGGACTCAAAATTTTGACAAACATGTTTGAAGCAGATTTGAGACTGTTTCACAATGCTTCCGGTATAAAGCCAGAGAGACTTTTAGTATGAAATGTGAATTTTGTGCCGTTAATACGAACAAAATTAATCCGGGTTACATAATTTTCCGTTGAATTCGGTTTTGTAATCCGTTTAGTAAACAATAATTTGCTGCAAAGATGTTTTCTAAAACATTTGAACCCTGTTTAACTTTTTTGCCTTGATTGATATCTTGGAAGATTTTTGCCGGAATCTTGCAAGTTTTGAATCAGCTTGCAAGATTTTTGCAGTTTTTAAATTCACTCATCACTAGGGAGGTTCCTATATTTACTTTTTAGGGTAGTTTTATTTGAAAAAGTAGTTGATTCTGAAAAGCAGGAAACTGTTGACAACTGTCTCCGCTAAAATTACATGTCCTAAGAGTTACATCACAAGACTATTTCCGCACTAAAACATTTTGAACTAAGACTAAATAAAAAAAGTTCCCGGGCCGAGGTCTCACCCTTAATCCACCCCTAATTAGCGGTGATTAGGGTGTAATTTGTTTTACGCTCTTATTCATCGGGCAAAAGAGTGTAAGAGTGTAATTTTTAAAAAAAACAAGGAGGCTCGGTAATGTGCGTTTGTACATTAAATTCCGACCCGGCTCATCCACATTTTTCACTTAATTGTCTACCAAATGAGGAAGATATAAAAATATTAACAAGTCAATATATCAATCAACAAACTATTAAATGAATAAAACAATCTACCTTGGAGGGTCTGTGAGACCCGTGACTAACATAATATGACTACCAGAAAAGACGCCGATAAAAATCAAGTAGATACAAATATTAATTAAGACCAAAACCGGTTGTCCATATTTGAAAACCAATAATAACCAAACGAAAATGGAATCAGATAAAATTTACACTAAGAAGGTTATCCTGTGCTCTATAGGAATGAAATATGGAATTTTTTCTCAATGCGAGCTGGTTACAGTCGTCAAGAAATGATCAAAAGGGCAAAGTTCAATAAAACTGATTTTCTCTGAAAAGAATTAATTCCGAATTGATTAGAAACACTATGCATCAAATGACGCAATTGAGAGATTCTCTCATACCACCATTTAGAGCGAGTAAGACCCTTCACTTTCCAGGATGTGTCATACGACTCCAAGAAGAGTAAGAATACAGGCAAAAAGAAAACATTTGCATAAAATTTTGCACTAAAAAATTTGCTCGAATTCGATTTCCCAGCCAATTAGACCTTAAGCTGTTCGCTAAAAACAATAAAAATTTTTGACTGTGTTTTTTCAGGTGACAAAATTTGTGAATCAAATGACGCCCCTTTTTGTGATACTGTGCAAAGAAAACACAAATCGACAAAAAAGGGGCGAACAAGCAAAAATCACGAAAACTGGTTGTACCAAGAACAAAGACAATATGAGGAAAGTAAAACCGTTATGAAGAGAAAGTTGAACTTCAATTAATAACGTCACCTGTCTATACGGATGCTCAGCTACAAGTTAACAGAAATATGATTAGCAATTCAAAAATCGATTGCCTTCTTAAAAAACAAAAATTTTCCTTACTTCATAGCAAAACGAACGCGTTAAAACAAAAGAGTAGATAGTTTCTCGTGCAACTTTTTGGAAATTAATTATGCGTGATTTTAGTGAGACAAAATCATAGGACTATAAAACAACATTAAATACAAGCTGATCTAAAAAACTTCATAAACAAGTTTACGAAACCACAGTGCTGAAGCCATTAGGTTTAAAATATATTACCCGCGAGAAATAAAAATATTCATTTGCGTCTTTTTTGATCAATATAAAGTCTTTTTGTAAAGCGACTATCACTTAATGACAGCAAGAAGGATAACAAAACCGAAGTATATAGATTTCACAAATATCTTCTGAAACAAATTGACTAAGCCCTGAAGACATCAGTCAAACCGTTTAGTCAACAAAAAATATTTTGTTTGGTTCAACAAAGCATTGAAAGAAACTCAATAAAACAAGGCAAGGGTACGAAAACGATACACCATTGTGAAATAAGGGATAATAATAACAAAAAGGGATAAATTGCAGAATAATATTACTCTTTTTTTAGAAAATTAAATTGAAAATTAAACAAAACTAATAGCTATTTACCAATATCAGCCATTACGTTCAATTTGTTATCTATAAATTGCCACTGAGATCTTTGATTACCGAATAATTGGCATACGACAACAAAAATTATCAAGTAGAGTGCAAAAGTAGGAAAATTCTGCAAGAGAACGGTGTCGCAGCCCTTAAAACCATATGTGATGGAAACAATAAATAAGTTCAATTCTAAACTTTGTTCCTTTTTGTCAGTAAGGTTGTCAACTATTGGGAAAATTACCAGAAACTAAAACAACAACAAAAATTGACAATTATGCACAAAAATCACAAAATTCTGTATGAAAACTCTTAGTGCCAAAAGCAAAAAACCTTCTGCTAAAACAATCCACCTGAAAAATTAGTTGTACTCTATAAGAAAGAAAGTTTGACATGTATTTGCAATGATTAAGCAAAAAGTTAAAATAATACAAAAAGTTGACAAGCTCAAAAAATGACTGAATTTTCCTGAAAACAAAAACATTCAATAACATAAAGGACATTCGGTCAGAATCGAATGCATGGTAAGGGTTCAATTACACCTCTCGAGGAAGCCAATTGGAACTCTTAATGGTTAAAATTAAAAATAGGTCTGCAATAAAAATTGAAGGCAAAACACAAGAATTCAAAAAAGATTTCAAATTTTAAAGTTTACTAAAACTCTTCCTCAAAGCCATAAAAACACTTTGGTTCTCTGATTACAAACTATATGTACATTCAGCCTCATGCTTAATTAAAAAGGAGCTGTCATTAATGGAGCCGTAATAAAAAAATGTCAGTTATCAGTTTCAAAGAAACAAAAGCAAATTATTTTGAATAAAGGCAGCACCAAAATAAAAATTAAAAGTTTCTGATTCTATGATAATAATAAAATCCATGATATTATCAATGAGTCCATGATAATATCAAACCTATCCGCAATTTTGCGGCGCGCCTCACAAACCGCCCAAGTGTTTCAAGTGTTTGCGAACTCGACCAATTGTTGAGTGAAATTCTTCAATTATTAAAAAAAGACAACCGTGCATTTTGTAAAATTATCGAGTTAAATCTGCAAAAAACGGCAATATTTCAATTCTAGAAAACTTTCAAAGGACGTCTAATTTCAACTAGTGCTCTTATTGAGATTAGGGAGTCTAGATTAAAGATTTTAGGTCACTGCGCCTGGCAAACTTTAACAAAATGTACCAAAAAATTATATTTTGTGCCATTTTTGATGAAAAGAGTACAAATTTTGAAAATTTTATCAAAAATTTTAGCCCTGAAAAATTCAAACAAACAATTGAGCTACGTTGTTCTATCTCTAACGGTAACAATAACACATTACCGTTAAAATATTAAACTTATTTTTGATTACATTAGCAAAATTGTGCCAAATTTTAGCAAAAACTACTGAAAGTGTGAACAAAAACATTCGAAATCTTTTTATGCCATATTCTAGGATGTACGTGCTTTTTAATGATACCACTCATAATTCTCTACGATGCGTATATCGATCGGCCAAAATTGACTGAACAAAAAAAACCCAGTTGAGTATATAGTTCCTCCCTCCCCACTAAAGTGGGGGTCGGAACAATTACCCTTTTCTCCACATATTGACACTCTTTGAAAAGAGTGTAATCCTGGGTGCATTGGTTGAAACAGATTAAATCGAGTATAAACTTATCTTATCCATCTTAGATGCCACATCTGAGACTAAATTTTGGTACAATTCAGGTATCAGCAAAAATTTTGCATTGTTTTCTAAAAACGCAATATATAACCTTTGGTATGATAATCATGATCCTAGGCAATTGAGAAAAATCCCTCAATTGATAATTGATTTCTTCGGACCTAGCGTCAAATCAATGTCAGTGATGGGGCAGGTCTTATTGCAAGTCTAATATCAGTGGTGATTGAGAGCTATGATCAAATCACTTTTTATACCTGTCAATCTTGTGCAAGTCTTGGCTAAAATTTGAACGTTTAAATCCAAGTCATGGGCTTCTTTGACCATCCGAGTGCTAGTCGATAGTTTTTAAAGGCTTTGTGTTGTTTTCAATGCAGCTCGGGATTCAACTTTGTCCCCGAAATTATCCAAAATCAAAAATAAACTCCAAAATCGTGGCTGGTTTCAAAATTTCAGAAAACCAAAACTTGCCATTCTTGCTAGATTTGTATAAAGAGCTGACAAGCATCGGAAAATGGTTAAAACATTAAGATTGCCTGGTATTTACTTAGACCACGATTTTGGTACGGGTAGAGTGATTTATGCGGTATTTAAATTTATTATAAGAAAGCAATAATGATCTTTAACTAACCTGAAGCAAACTGATATCAATTCGTTGCGCAAAATGCAAATGAATTCTTATATTCAATAGTAATGTTTCAAGTAATTTATTGTTGAGAGGGAATGCAGTGAGTTTTAAGTATGATGAACGTTTTCTCGAAGTGTTTTTTTTTAATAAAATATAGAAAAAATAAACAATTTTTTCCACATCTTTCTATTGTGTTTAATTTGTGTTTATTGAGGTCAATCTTGGAATATCATGATTAAAATTAGTTAACAAAATGCATGCACTCAGAAAAATTTTCCACGTTTAATATGGAACTGACATGATTCATCGGAAGACATGATTCATCGGAATTGGACGAGAATTATGCACGTAGTCAGGCCTGTATTGGCATCTTACTGACATTATTCTTCGGAAGACATGATTCATCGGATGTGGCGGCTGAGCTTACTAACTCAATTACCAAAATGAATAGCGCTTCAAGGCCATTCAAGCCTTAAAGCTAGAATAGCGTGACCAGCGAAATTTAATGCTACATTCTATCGAAGCCATACAGATATGTTCACTTTATTCAACATTTATATTTAGCAACTATTATTAGTACACAATCGTCATACGTGAAGAGAAACTCAAACTCGAACTACCTTAACCACCAGCGAAACAATACTACGACTTAACAGTATTGCATCAGATTCTTTGCGATTGGATAGCGAATCAACCTGTTATTGATACAGAATATTCGACAAAACTTCTACATGGTTAACAATTTTCCCATGACAACAAATTTACACTGAAAAGGTGACGTTATGGAAAGGTGTTCACATTCTGTCGACATTACTATCTACAACCAATCAACAGTTGAATTTGACATGTAAACCCACGTGACTAGCAGCATGAAAGGAGCTTGAAAAACTACCAAAAATCAGAAGAAACTCGTTTATTTTGTCTTACTAATTTGACACACAGTGCGTATGGAGGCACTCTTTTTTGAGCGGTAAATTATTTGTTATCGTGTCTTGTTTCTGTAGATCATATTAGCGATTGTACAGCTTTAACTTTACTTTGACTTGTGAAAAGAGAATTAACTTTGATATTCTCAAAATATTTTTTCTGAGGAACGAAGTTCCTAAGTAAGAGAAACTTTGTGCAAAGCATAAAATCAGTCTCTCTTACTGGCTTTAACGAAGCCTAGCATAGATCACTAGTTGCGTTATTGATCAATTGAGTGTACTGAAAAGCACAAAGTGCGAATTTGATTACATTTGTTAGAACTGATTATCGGGAAAAATACTCTCCGAAAATATTAACACATCGGAGATGGAAATTATTTGCCTAACCAGTAGCTAGGACAGTTACCTAGAGCTGAACATAGGGGTTTTTGCAATTTTAATTTATAAATTGAGTTATTAACCAAAACTCGTGCAAAAATTGATTGTTTCAATTTGAGTTATTTTGTTATTCTGATAGAAACAAGTTTGTTATACAGCAAAGCTGAGCAATTAGTTATCAGATAGTAGGCCCACCTAACGTCCAAAACCCTGTGAAACTTTATCTCACTAGCATTTGTGGTTAATGAGAAATTATTGAAAACCTCTAATTCGAGACTAATTGGTTATTTGAAATTTTGGATTTTCAATTAATTGAAGAGAAATTATTTGTTTTTCAACAAAGCTGAACAACTATTTATTTGAAATTATTGAGTGTTAAGGAATGCAACGGCATTCTAGAGTATAGCGGATAATACAGTTCACAAAGTTAACTGCAAAAGTACATTATCCGGACAGATTTGAAACCGCTGAAACGATCGGGGCGGTGTAAAGTTTCCCTTGACTTTGATAGGAGAGCAGCCGTTACATTTGGTCCGGCGGACAGTGGAATGCAAACTGCTGTCCAATCTGATGAAGAGAGTGCCAAAGGCACCCCCCAAAGAAAGTAAAACGAATCAACAGCGCAACGCCAGTGAGGCAGAGCAAAAGTTGCGAGTGCAATTCACAAAACACGTTGAAGAAATGACCTCGGTTAAACGGAACAAGCAAAGCAAAAAGCAACCAGGCAATCCTAACACAATCAGCAGAGAGGATCTGCAATCAACAGCTCAAAGGTACGACAAGAAGTTCCAAGATTTACTGGAAGAAGGCAGCAACAAAACAGGGATTTGCTACAAGTTAATTTAAGATTCAGATCGACCCAACAAACTAAAGGTCCTCTACCAACAGACTGTTCACCTTCTAGAGGAAGAAATATTCAAGCAACTGCAGCGTCGAAACAAGCTTGTGCCCTATGAAGCTAATTTCGTCGAAGAGCATCTGAAAGAAGCAAGGAAGTGCAAAGCAAGTTTGGACTACCATTGGCTTGCATATATAAGCAAAGGCACGCAACCAGCAACGAATGCAACGCTATGCAACGCAACTCAAGCAGTGAGCGACAACGAGATTAATAGCAACTACCCAACGAACAAACCAGTTGCTCAAACAGTGCAAAATGGAGCAACAGCAAGTGGCCAAGAGACGGAGAATGTTTCGGAAACATCTTCAGCAAAGCAAAGGCGAGTGGAAAGGATGAAGAAATTCGATCTCGAATTTAAAACCGAGATGCGATTCGAACAGCCTTAGAAAACAGCCTTTGAAGTGAAGAGAACAGCCTTAGAAAACGATGATGCTCGTTCCCAATCAACTAGTGCTCGAGAAAAATCACCCTTCAACTGGACCCCAAAGAAGAGAGATGTCTCAGACTGGGCCAGCAGGATCGACAACCTTCTAACATCAGAACGATCAACAGCTCGCTTCGAAGTAACCCCTGAAGTGAACAGGTGTTGTCGCTTCTCACAAAATCGCAGTTCACGAGACCGATCCTCAAGTGTTGAAGAACGGGACGTTTCCCCCAGAGCTGATCTACTACGATACAACAGTGGGTATGCAGGTAACAGTAATCTACCAAAGCCGAAGTTTCACAATTTTGACGGAAGCCCTCTCGAATGGCCGGAGTGGTCTAGTATGCTCATTGCTACAGTGGATCAACGACCAAAACCAGACTCAGAGAAAATGAGCCATCTGAAGACTCTACTGACAGGCAAGGCAAGGTCAGCAATCTCTGGAATGGGCTATTCTGGACAGTTGTATGGTGCTGCATGGAGCATTCCGGAGAGGAAATTTGGAAGGCTTCATGTGATCATTGATGCACAACTGGAGAGTCTTCGCAAAGCAAATCAGGTGAAACCACACGACTCAACAGGTCTGATCGGTTTCTCAGTTATTGTTTCGAACTTTGTGAATGTTCTCAGAGAGTCAAGCAGATTGGTGATCTGAAATCAATCTCGACACTGTATATGGCACTAGATAAACTACCCCAAGTTCTCAAAGAGAATTGGTGGTTCTATGTTGATGATAAAGGTGAAGATTGGCCTGATCTGATTATGTTTGAAAAGTGGCTATCTAGGATAGCATTTGTGCACGAAGGGTTTTCAGTTTTCAAGGGAGAGCGAAGAAAAAAGACCGAAGAAGCACAAATAGAGACAAGCGGTTCTCAAAAATATCGAACTTCAGTGCAAGTTCGAACGTGAAAAAACGAAGCAAACGCAAAATGATCACTGTCCACTAAATGACGGCACTCATAAAATATGGAATTGTCCACTATTCAGGAACATTAGTGTGAATGATCGGTACGCAGCAGTGAGAAAGCAACGCTTATGTTACGGATGTTAAGGCAAAGGACATGCAATAAAAGATTGTGAAGTCAATGCGTGCGGCATCAATGGATGCCTCAAGAAGCACAACCGATTGCTACACTCAGAAAACCAAATGGACGCGGGCAATCACGCAGTCAACGTAAGTGCAGCAACAGTCAACCAGAGTAATGAAGTTACCAGCTTTCTTCAGATAGTTCCTGTCTCAATACAGAGCGGTGGCAACAGGCTGAACACATATGCTTTCCTCGATAGTGGATCAACGGTTTCATTCATCGATCAAAGTGTGCAAGAAAAGTTACGAGCCCAAGGCACCGATGCGACGCTCAACATAGCTGGCATACACGGAACGAAGGATCTGAAGACGGAAAAGGATCCTCTCAAAATAAAGGGACTACATTCAAAGGTGCATTCAATCGAAGCGTTTGCACACCCGTCAATTTCCTTGGGAAACACAAACTACAACTACAATAAGCTGAAGCAAAGCTTCAATCACTTGAGTGTTCTACCCAACAAAAGCTTCAACTTGATGGAAGTTGGCATCATCCTTGGTCAAGATGCTTATGAGCTACAACGCTCATTGGACTACAAGATAGGAACACGAAGTGAACCTTTCGCCGTTCTAACCGAGCTAGGATGGGTAGTCAGTGGACCCATGACGGGCAAAAAAAGACAAAATGCTTGTCATTTCGCCTTCACAGAAGATGTGAAAGTGGCTGAGAGTTTTCAAACCTGGTGGGACATAGAAACCTATGCTTCCAAAATCAACGTCGTCAGTCAGTCAAAGAAGGAACTGCAGGCACAGAAGATGCTAGAGAGTACGACGAAGTTTACATGCGAGCGGTACGAAGTGGGAATGCTGTGGAGTGAACCTACCGAACAACTACAGCTCAGCCCTGGGTCAGCTTTACTCACTGGAGCGAAGATTCCAAAGGGATGTAGAAAAAGGATTCGTAAAGATATTGGACGAGTCCGAAGTGAAAGGCACCTTCAGGAAAGAATGGTATTTGCCCCACCATCCAGTGCTAAAGCCGAACAAGCCTGGCAAAGTAAGACGTGTTCGCAATGCTGCATCAAATTAAAAAGAAGTATGCCTAAATGATAAGCTACTAGCAGGACCTGATCTGCTACATGGCTTGACGGGAACAATATTCAGATTCCGTGAAGGACCAATAGCTTTAACAGCTGACATCGAATCGATGTTTCTACAAGTGCAAGTTCCCGAACAGGATAGAATTTGCTTGAGATTCTTATGGCGTCCAAAAACAAATGAACTTTTTCAGATATACGAATATCAGCGTCACGTATTTGGAGCTAAGAGTTCTCCAACTTGCGCAAACTATGCTCTCAAGCGAGTGGGACTGGACAACGAAAAAGACTATCCAATAGCAACCGAGGCCATACAAAACAACTTCTACATGGACGATTTCATCAAATCAGTAGAAACCCCGGAAGAAGCAATTGAAGTCTTCAATCAACTACAAACTCTTCACTCACAACATGGATTTGAATTGAAGAAGTAGATAAGCAACAACGATGCAGTTCTCGAAACAATCCCAGAAGATTTGAAGTCAATCAGCAACACGAAGCAAGTCGAAGTGGAACCCAGTACGGAGGGATCCTCAGTGCTAGGACTACAATAGACCGTTACTGATGATAGCCTTCAAGTGTGTAGAGGTACAAACAAGGAAGTTGAAACACCTATAACCCAGAGGAAGATTTTGTCATTGGCATCTTCAGTATTCGACCCGATCGGATTGCTTGCTCCGTTCAGTGTTCACATGAGACGATTTCTGAAAGGCATCTGGACTAAGAATGGACAATATTGGGACAGCGAATTGGAGCCTAGTGAAGAAGAAAAATTCCTGAGATGGAAAGAACAACTTCCATTAGTGGCTGAAACAAGCATCAAGCATCGATAGAAGGTACTTCAACAAAGAGAGGGATAAAGCCGAACTTCATGTGTTTGCTGACGCATCTGAAGACGCGATGTGTGCAGTAGCCTATCTACGTTCACAACCAAAAGAGTACTCAGCTGACTTAGCATTTGTCACTGGAAAAGGCAGAGTGGCGCCGATGAGGCATCTTTCAATACCACGATTGGAGTTGCAAGCGGCAGTCATGGCAGTGAGGTTGAAAGAACATATAGTCAAGGAACATGAAATGAAGATAAATAGTTGCAGTTTTGGGTCAGACTCAACTACGGTATTGCAGTGGATACACAGTTCCCATCGTAAGCAACAAGTGTTTGTTGCCAATCGAGTGGCTGAGATACTAGATACAACTGATGTTTCACAGTGGAAACAAGTAAGCGGTATTAACAACCCAGCGGACTTTGGCACCAGAGCAATCAACATTGAGGAACTCAAGAGAAGCGAGTGGCTCACTGGGCTGGCCTGGTTGAAGCGACCAGAAAGTGAATGGCCAGAGCAAGTGAACCTAATCTTTGCATCAGATGAAGAGAATATACCCTCATCAGTCTTCATGATACAGGCTGAAGAGAAGAAAGCTGTTATCCAGTGGGAACAATTCAGTAACTTCAACAGACTAGTAAATACTGTGGCATATGTACAGCGAGCATTGAACAAACACAAACAAGCAACACTCATAGTCAGCATCGAAGAAAGAGGAAAAGCAAAAGCAACAATCTTCAAGCTACTACAACAAGAACAATTTGGTGAAGAGATGAAATCTCTCAAAGCTGAAAAGGAAATTCCAAAAGGCAGCAAAATCATACAGTTCTCACCATTCCTAAATGAAGATGGACTTATTCGAGCCAAAAGCAGAATAGGTAAAAGCTAACTGGATTTTAATGCAAAGCATCCAATTTTTGCTACATTGGAATTATCATGCGGTTGAATTATTCTTGCGAAATGAGCACAAGGACAATCAACACGAAGGCACTGAGCATGTAAGAAACAGTGTTCAGCAAAAGATGTGGATCCTAGGCATACGGAACGCCTTAAGATCAATCAAGAACAAGTGCGTTACCTGCAGAAAAGGCAGAGCGCAAACGATAGCACCAGTAATGGCAGATCTACCCGAAGAGCGGTTAGATGCTTCAACAACCTTTACAAATGTTGGAGTTGACTACTTTGGCGCTTTCATTGTGAAGATTGGGCAAAGAAACGAAAAGCGATGTTGTTGTCTCTTTACATGTCTAACTATGAGAGCGGTGCATATAGAAGTGGTACTGAAGTTAAACACAGATAGTTGTCTCAATGCAATAATGAGATTTATTGCTCGAAGAGACAAACCGAATACAATCATCAGCGACAAGGGGACAAACTTTGTTGGAGCTGAAAGAGAGTTTGCAGAGTACGTTGCATCATGGAACAAAGAAGGGATCGAAGAACATCTAGTTCAACGAGGAATTAGATGGAAGTTCAACCCACCCGCAGCACCTCACTTTGGAAGAGTATGAGAGCGGTTGGTTTGAAGTTGCAAGAAAGCAATGTATGCAGTGTTGGGGAACAGATCAGTCACCGAGGACGTTCTTTCAACAACGATGTGTATTGTTGAGCAGACTTTGAATGCAAGACCGTTGACTCCAGTAAGTTCAGATGTCAACGACTTAGAAGCATTGACACCCAACCACTTCTTGCTTGGCGACAAGAGCGTTTGCTTACCCTATCTACCGTGCGCAGAGGAATTTGTGGATCGCGGAGGAATTTGAGCTCTTTCGACAAACTCAAACCTATGCAAATCTCATATGGGAGAGGTTTTGTAAAGATTATCTGCCAACTCAGAATAATCGACAAAAATGGCGAGCTACGGCGAACGAAACCCTTAAAGAAGGCGATCTCGTTTGGTTGATCGATGACAGCGATAAGCGTGGACATTACACTCTAGGTCGAGTTACGGAGATCATCGATGGGTCGGACGGTGTGATTCGATCAGCGATAGTTCGAACGAACGACGGAGTGTACAAGAGACCAGTAGTGAAGCTCGCCCCAGTACTACCTGGGAAAGATGTTTTCGCGATGGAAAACGGGGCCGGCGATGTGGAGGCCGAGCATTATTAATTTCCTCAAAACATTCATTTCATTAAAACAATATTTATGTCGACATAATTTGTTTCTAAATTTCATACATTTGCGAACGTGTAAAGAGAGCCCCCGACGTTATTATCTACAACCAATCAACAGTTGAATTTGACATGTAAACCCACGTGACTAGCAGCGTAAAAGGAGCTTGAAAAACTAGCAAAAATCAGAAGAAACTCGTTTATTTTGTCTTACTAATTTGACACACAGTGCGTATGGAGGCACTCTTTTTTGAGCGGTAAATTATTTGTTATCGTGTTTTGTTTCTGTAGATCATATTAGTGATTGTACAGCTTTAACTTTACTTTGACTTGTGAAAAGAGAATTAACTTTGATATTCTCAAAACTTTTTTTCTGAGGAACGAAGTTCCTAAGTAAGAGAAACTTTGTGCAAAGCATAAAATCAGTTTCTCTTACTGGCTTCAACGAAGCCTAGCATAGATCACTAGTTGCGTTATTGAGCAATTGATTGTACTGAAAATCACAAAGTGCGAATTTGATTACATTTGTTAAAACTGATTATTGGGAAAAAACTCTCCGAAAATATTAACACATCAGAGATGGAAATTATTTGCCCTAACCAGTAGCTAGGACAGTTACCTAGAGCTGAACATAGGGGATTTTGCAATTTTATTTTATAAATTGAGTTATTAACCAAAACTCGTGCAAAAATTGATTGTTTCAATTTGAGTTATTTTGTTATTCTGATAGGAACAAGTTTGTTATACAGCAAAGCTGAGCAATTAGTTATCAGTAGTAATAGAGCAACAAGTAATTCAACGGTATTCTAGAGTATAGCGGATAATACAGTTCACAAAAGTTAACTGAAAAACAAAATATCCGGACATATTTGAAACCGCTGAAACGAATTGGGCGGTGTAAAGTTTTCCTTGACTTCGATAGGAGAGCAGCCGTTACATCGTAATTGGACGAGAATTATGCACGTGCTCAGGTCTGTGTTGGCATCTTACTGAGAACTATTTTTAAAACTAATTTCTGCATCACTAGGACCCACTTTGAAGCCCTTCTATTTTTGTCTTCAGAGTTATCCTCTCTGATGGATGTGTCGAGGTAGAAGATCATTGAGTTGATGCCGTAGAAAACCGTCAGAAATAGTTGGATTCTGACGTTTCAGCCCATCCTCCTTGTATATTGGAAGCCTAAAATTCATGGACCGGTTTGCCTGGTGAATTAGCATTCTCGCTTTTTGCACAAGGAAGAACAACATAAGAGCTAAAACACCTTCGGAACAACTTTTTTAGTCTGAGCACAATCACGATACAATCGACAATTCCTCCCACTATTAAATTTTTCCTCTATAACAAAGAAAAATGGCTGTTTTTCAACACCCCAACAATAGTATCTCATAGGAATCCGATTTTCAACTGGTTTTACACAGCAGATGAGTGAACTGACAATTAATGATGACTTATCTCGTTTCCTGATCCCATTTGGTAGAGTACTTTTTTATCACGATAAAAAAGATAATATTTTTATTGTCTCAATCTTGGATCAGGAGTTTATCTAGTCTAGAGAGAGATAACTGCAATGGGGTTCAAATTACAATGAATTGGTGTGTTCTAAATCAATTTGGCATTATTCATAGTTTACTCAAATTTGTTTCAAAAGACACCAAAAAATGGCTTCACGAATAGGTGTGCTGATGCAATCTGCAACACTGGGTATAGGTTCATCAGACTCAAACAGCAATTCAAGTGAGTTACCAGATTTACAAACAATTTTCAGCAAAAAATATTCCCTCCCTGTGCAATATCCCCGTGAATTTTTGTTTGCGACGGTCAGAAATTATTACCTTAACCATAGAAAATTTCATCTCTGACATTGAATGTGTTGAGAATTGGAAAAGGTTCTTTGCAATAAGCAAGTGTATTTTGCGTGCCTCCAACAGAATTAAAATAAAACCACAAGCAGCAATGGGAAAATTCGATGATGAATAAACTTGAGCGACGGACAGCGAATGACTACGCTGCACTTTGTGACGAATCGTCATTGATGAAGCTAGCGAAATACAAAAGCAACAACACAATCTAGGCAATGGCGTCCCGAACTAAAACACTTTGAGAGTTTTGACGTGCGGCAAAAGTTTTGTCTTTGGAAAGAATGGCGCCCGACAGAAAAACCCTATTCGAACTCTAAAAACTGCTAACAAAGGAAAACGAAATACATAATCCTACAGAAGACTACATTTCCGAACCTTCTCAACTCATTGAAGCAAAGGTGCTTTTACAGCTTCAGTTTTCTTCCCATTTCATAATTGCCAGGCAGTCCGAAATGTACGTAGATCATCTTCTCATCTTCTCCATGCAAAAAAATTTTTCAATTTCCAATCAATCTAAAGGAACAAAATGCTTTTTAAACAAATTAAGGAACTCGGCTAGCAGAAGACAGCTGCCAATTTTTGTCGCTTCAAGTTTATACAGAGCCTCACTAACAGCGCTGATGAAGAAGAAATCCTGCCTCAGTCCTAGTCCTGTTGGCGAAGTCATTCGGCATGTCGTTGACAATAAAGGCATCTGAAGGCATTTTGCGAGTTTTTTATCAATTAATCACAACCATACCTTCCAATTAACAAAACTGGTGTTGGCTTAGGAAGATCAACTGATCGAATTCAGTGTGCACATGTTGGCTCTGTTTTCACATCAATTGTTTTGTTAGAAAAACTAACAAGCCAGATTACAATTGAAATCATCTTATTTGCTAAGACAATTGCAGAAATCGTTGACATTTTGGCCATGCGTCCCACAAAAGTCAAGAAAAAGTTGATAAATTAGCATACGAAAACTTGTTAGCAAGACAAAACTCCTCCAGAGAAAAGGCTCCTTTGTCATCTCTTTCCCAACCACAATCAGGTACCTGGTTATCCGCAGCCCCAAATCAAGCTCTGAATGAGTTCTTTGAATAAGTTCTGCGTTGCTTTCAGATATCGACTGGTTGCTAAGCTGTACGAAAACGAGCGAAATTGTCCGTTCTGTAAATCTGGGACCCTAGATGTAATGGGAGATCATGCAGTGTCATCCAATGGTCGGATTGAAATGATCACTCGTCATGATCGTATACAAGACATAATTATATCAGCTTGGAAGCCCAACTGTCCCTCATCTCTGGGCAGAAAAAAAAACACTATCCAACAACAACTCCAGGCCGGGCAATATATCTTTACTTGTATGGACTGCGGGTCAGCCAGCAGCATTGAATGTTACCGTAACTATTCCCTTGCAACCAGGCCTTATCACAGTTGGGGCGAAGATTGGTTTTGCACTGTATTCTGCTGAGGATAGAGAAAACAAACAGAACGACCAGAAATGTAGCGAAATTTGAATTCAACCCATTCATTTGGCTTTTGAATCGTTTGGGGGATTTTTGGCAGCACTTCATAAGACCCTCAAAGGTATCGCTACTCTGGCTGATAACATCAGGTTACAGCTTGCGGGGGTATCTGTAGCTCTTCGTAGTTTATCACAATCAGTCTCTGTTACAGCATTCTGTGGGTTCGCTATCATACTAACCCACGGTCCACTATCATGCTAAGGGGAGAATGTAGAGACAAATGAAACACGAGTTACTCATTGATTCCTGGTCTGTTCCGTTAGATGAGGAGTCTTCGTGAATTAGTTTGTCTCTCAATGAGGGGGAAGAACAGTTTCTGATGAGTTTTTGATCTCTCATCCAATAGGAGTGGAGCACAAAATTTTATTTGTCATCAAATTATTCGTTAATCAACGGCTTGATATATTTGGGAGCGGATACAGGAGAATAAACCAAAGATTTATCCACGATGGTAGCAAGTGCTGAAAGTGCTGACCCTTGATCTTTCGAACTGAACTAATATTAATAACAATGATCGATCATGAACCAAAGTTTTCGCAGTGACTAAATTCCTTAGGATTGAAAGAGAAAAGAAAGCTTATATAAATTTTTTTCACGCAATAAATTTTGCGCTCGGAGATATGCATGGTGCGTTCACTGCAAAATTATTCTAAGATACAATCAAAAGAGAGACCTCGCTATCTTTTTTGCACAAAAAAATACATATAGTTAACAAAATTTTAACAACAGCCGTGACATGATGGAGGAAAAAAGTGAGCCTCGATTGTTGAAAAACCAGCTTGTTGGTATTGTGAGCCTCGATTGGTTGTTGTAAATGCGGCAATGTCCTGAATATTGGTTCACTTCATCCACAGTTTCCCAGATTTACACCCTGACAGCAGTAAATATGTATTTTGTAGAAGTTAGTTGTAAAACATGTCATGAAAAGATCCGGTCAAACTTTTATAATGAGTTGCAGTGAAGCAACTCACGATAATTTTGATGCTTTAAAGCTTGAATGTAACATTACTGAGTTTTGAAAAACATTGAAAATTATCTGAAATTATTCCCTTGCGCATATAATGCAGACATAGTAATTAGTGTTCAACTTTGAGAAGACATCTTTTCACAGCAAACTATACATTCGCGAAAAAAATAAAATTTGTCTTTAAACTGAGTGGCTTATTTTTAACTTGAAAAAAAAATTGAAAAACAGTTGAATTGATCTTAACGTCTTCGTTGCTTTTGAAATGCTCATGATATCGATTTTTCAGATGAAAGCGTCAGTTCTTCGATCGAGTGATGAATATGCTATACAATTTTATCGTAGATACATTATCAGATATATTATTGGTAATCAAATATGGTACCTGATGTATGTTATAAACAAATTAACCAAAACGAATGATAATTCTATTGTCAATTTGGGCTGTAATTTTTGCTAAAACTCAAGTTTTCTATCCCTATTTTTGCCATATACATGATAAAAAAATAAACACGCCTTGAATGTACACGTGAACAAATCATTTGGATTTTTTGAACCAGTAAATTAATTATTATAACCGTCAGGCAGCCAACCCCATAAATAATCATAACTTATTTTAGTTAATTAACATTGCGAGTCTATCTAGTTTAATATATGGGCTATACCTCCAACTGGTTTCAAAAGCCTTCAAATATCAATTATTTGGTCCACTACTGTTAAAACACACCAACAACCATGACAAAAATAATCATTTTTTATAAAGTAATGAAAAATCGAAAAAAATAATTCACATTAATTTTTAATTACTCTTTGAAGTAAATTGGAGAAAACTTGTATTAATTAAAAGCACTTGTTATCAAAAGTACTAAACCGCGCTCACAATGCCAAATTAATTCAAAATCAGTATTTACGTCAGACAAAATGCATAATTTATCGTCTAGACCAACAAAAACTAATGTGTTGTTCAATTTTACCCTGTAATTTATTCAGAAACTGTTCACTTTGTAAAAATACAACCAACAATACGACCCAAAAAATGAAATTTGCCCGGAAAGTATTCATTGTTATGACATCTAGCTGTTTGTTTCTGCTATTTGTCAAGCATATGATAATAAAACCCTCGCCTGAGAAAGTTGTGATTATTCGAAACGGGTTCCATGGTGACAAAGGTCCAGGAAGCAAAATTCTTCCACCTTTCAAAGCGGATGCCGAACCTGCAAAGTCTCCATTTCCTCCCATGATGCCAAAACCGATTCCAGAAAATCCAAAAGAGGAAGAAATACCCCCCAAAGAGACGAACCCAAAAATGGCACCACAGCTTGAGAAGGAGAAGGCAAAAGTCGAAACAGCAGATGAAACTAAGCCAGCGGCCAAAAAAGTCGAAACAGCAGATGAAACTAAGCCAGCGGCCAATCAGAATCCTTCTATTCAACCCAAAAAGGAACCCGAAAAAGTGCCAGAAACTGTCAAGAAAACAGCTGAAACAATTGATCCGAAATCTCCTAAAACTGATGAGAAAGCTGCGCTCCAGAAAGATGTCAAAGCGGTTCCTGAATCCCCCTCAAAACTCAAAGAGGCCATTGACAAAGCGGAAGCTACTGTGAGAACCAAACAAGATGAAGAGTCTAAACAACAACAACAACCAGTCGCTGATAAACAAGGTACTGCAAAATTAGCTAAAACTCCCGATGTTGTCCCGGTTGCTAAAAGTCAGGATTCGAAAACTTTAACGCAGAAAGCACAAGTTAAAACTGAAGTTGCAGCCAGTCCAGCAGTAAAAACTGCGGTCCCAAGTCCCGTCTCAAAAACTGTCGCTGCTAGTGCTGCTTCAAAAACTGGGATTGAACCCAAAACTGCGCTAAAATCTGCGCAAGATGTTAAAACCGCAGCTAGGACGGTTGTTAAGGATGTTTCTCCTAAGACTGTAAGAAATGAAGCCAGTTTGAAAGCTGCACCATCTAAAATTGCAACTAAATTAGAAACCAGGGTTGTTCCGGCACCAGAAGTTGCTGCCAAAAAGGTCCCAAGCAAAACGGTTGACGAGACCAAAAAATCTAGAACTTCTAAGCAAAAGCGTAACGTTGAGAATGTAGAAAAACCGACAAGGCAGAGACGTAATGTTGATAGTGATATTAAGCCATCAAGGCGTAGGCGCAATGTTGAAATTGACCCGGATGAGGTGGAAGAAACTGATCCGACTGAAAACGGGAAACCTTTGCGCAAAACTCACCCGGCTGGCACTGAAGCTGATCAAAAACCCGATGTTTCAGAAGAATTCGTGGTTGCTGGCAATGCAAAGCAGGGTGGTCAGAAACAGAAAAAGAGCCAGGTGGAAAAGACCCAAAAAGCTGATGATGCGGAGAACCAAGAAGCTGCTAATGATGGTGAAGAAACTGCTGATCAGATACCAGAAACCACTAATGAAGAGCAAGAAAATGCTGACGAGACAACAAATGAGGAGGAGGGCAGAAATGCTGATGCCAAGCAGGAAATAGCTGACGATGACCAGGAAACTTTAACTCATGATACGAAGGCAGCTGGCAAGGAACCGAAACCTGCTGATCAAAACATAGAAACTGCTAATGCTGAGCAAGAAACGGCTGGACAAAAAGAACAGGTTGAAAAGCAAGATGATGAGGAAGTTGAAGAAAATCCAGCTGAAGCACCCGTTGATGACGATGGGCGAATGGAAAACCCGATTGACGATGCTCGAGTAGTACCCCAAGAAGAGCTAATTGAAGCTGAAAAGAACGATGAAGATCAAGATGAAGCGAAACTTGACGCAAATGAACAAACTGAACAGCGGAAAGATGAACAAAACGATGCTCAAATTGAACAAAATGAGCAACCGGAAGAACAAAATGAACAAACTGTCGCTGAACAAGTTGCAGAAGTGAACAATCAAGATACTGATGAGGAGGATGCAAAAAATAATGGAGAAGAAATAGAAGTCCAAAATCCTCTCGAAAGACCAGAAAAAGACAGAGCACCAAGGCCAGGAGATTCTCCAAATTTGGGAGAACCACTAAAACAAGAGAATCCAAAGCCACTCGAAGAGCCACAACCAGCAGAACAAGTTAACCCCGCTCAAGAACCGAAGCCGAACGAACAACCAAAAGCCGACGATCAACTAATGCAAGCTCAACAACAGAAGCCACCAGAGCTTCCTAAACCAGATAATCAACCGAAGCCCGATGAACCCGCAAAACAAGCTGCAGCTGAACAACCGAAACCCGCGGAACCCCCAAAACCCGCCGAGCAACCAAAACCCGCCGAACAACCAAAACCCCCGGAACCACCAAAACCAGCAGAACCACCAAAACCAGCAGAACCACCAAAACCAGCAGAACCACCAAAACCCGCTGAACAACCAAAACCAGCAGATCCACCAAAACCAGCAGATCCACCAAAACCAGCAGATCCACCAAAACCAGCAGAACCACCAAAACCAGCAGATCCACCAAAACCAGCTGAACCACCAAAACCAGCTGAACCACCAAAACCAGCAGATCCACCAAAACCAGCAGATCCACCAAAACCAGCAGATCCACCAAAACCAGCAGAACCACCAAAACCAGCAGAACCACCAAAACCAGCAGATCCACCAAAACTCGCCGAGCAACCAAAACCCGCCGAACAACCAAAACCCGCGGAGAACAACGACCAAGCAAATGCTAACCCTCCACAGAATCCAGTCGCCGATACTTCCAGTCTACTCTCGAGAGAAGTGAGCCGACAAGAAAACAAAATGAAAAAATTACCGACAACTTTCATTCTAGGTGTGCAGCGTTGCGGCACTTCTGCGCTGAAAACGTTTCTCTCATTCCACCCACAAGTAGCCATGAAACCTACAGACGGTCATTTCTTTGACAAGGATGAAAATTTCCAAGCTGGAAACAATTACGATAATTACCGGAACCGAATGCTCTCTTCGAGGCCTGACCAAATTACAATAGAAAAAACAACAACATATTATCAGAGCCGAAACGCGCCTGATCATATGTTCGAATATCAAACTTATCTGCAAGCTAAGCTCAAGTTTATCTTAATAGTTCGGCCTCCAATGAAGCGGGCTATTTCTGCCTTTTACTACAATTCGGGTAAAAAGTTAGTAGGGGTTAAGAATTTAACGGCTGAATTATTAAAACCGAGAAACGATATTATCGATACTTCTTCATTCGGATGGCATTTGCAAAGGTGGTTGACAATTTTCAAACGAGATCAATTCCGGATTTTGAATGGCGAAGAGATTATAAATCGGAACCCGTTTTTCGTGCTGGAAAAAGTGGAACAGTTTTTAGGAATTCCTAGCTTCTTCAAACAGGAAATGTTCGGGTATTTGCCCAAAAAAGCGGGTTTTTATTGCTATTTACCCGCCCAATTTTGTCTACCTAAAACTGAAGGTCACACTGCGTATGCTCAAAGCATTACAGACGAAGGGAAGAAAATTCTGGCAAAGAAGTTTGGACCAGATTTGAAAATCTTTATCCAGTTGACGGGAACAAACTACACGTGGATGAACTGGGTGCGATAAAAAAGCCTAAAAAATGTCAATAATGTAAAATATCATCAATACCTGCTGTGCAGTTTAAAATTTTCCTCGAAAATAAATGTTTAAAAAACATATTGTATTTTGAACCACACTAATGTTATTTAACCAGTTGGATATTTTTCTATCATTGAATTGCAATTTATGGTCCCAAAATTATATTAAAAGCAGACTGAGTACTACACAGGCAGAGAGTTTCGAGATTTCCTCCTCTTGTTAGCACACTTGGAACGCCCAAAGTATTGAGTAAACTTAAACATTGGAAAAGATGTTGCCGCATCGAAAAAGAACATTGGTCGCTTCAAAGGCTGATGTAACGCAAAAGTTTGACGATTTATTGAATACAGCTCCTGAAAATTTGGCATTACAACGTAGAATTACCTCTTTCAGTTGAACCCCAATATCTGAATACAGTTTTGTCAATAAAAAAACTAACAAGGAGGTTTGGTATTGTGCGTTGGCACAAAATTTTCCGACTCCGCTCAACCACTTTTTTGACGTAAATGTCAAACAAATGAGGAAGAGATAGAAAAGTTTCAAATAATCACGTTATTCTTCAATAATTGGTGTATACATTTAAAAATCGCTTTAAGCCATATCCACTATACAAATGAAGCATAACTCATTAGAGGGCCGCGGACAACTGCCATTAAGGAGATTAAGGGATAAGACAAACAATAAAATCAATCATAAACAAACGTCCTAAACTCAAAGTCCATCTATTTTGTTTTCGTAAAAAACTTAATGGAAAGTCAAATCTGCACTTCCATTTCATGGCCAACCTGGATCCCCAGCATCAAAAACCACCTGCATCAGCATTCTCCACTCCATTTTCTTGGCCAACCAAGGAACTCGACAGTATCCAACCTCCCACATCAACTTTCTGTAGTCTTTTTTCCTGACCAAACAGGAATTACAACCAGTAACAACCAGTCGGCATCAGTTTTCTGCACGCTAGTTTCCTGGCCAACCGGGATCCCCAGCATCAACACCACCTGCATTAGCCTTCTGCACTCCAGTTTCCTGGCTGACCAACCGGGATCCGCAGCAGCAGTAACCAACGCTTGTCAGCTTTAATTATTATAGTTTCTTGGCCCACCAGGACCCCAAGCAGCAATAAACAGCTCGCCCAGTTTCCTGACGAAAAAGGGTCCCCAGCAGCAGCCAATAGCCATTATCAGCATTCCCAAGCCCAGTTTTCTGTCGAACCAGGATCTGTTATATCTTTTATTACTGACTAAGTTAGGATTCGCGGTGCGAATGCGTTGTCTTACAAATTGAGTAGTAAGTGCTAGTCAAATACACAATTACTTGTGTAGCGTGAATTATGTTTATTGGAAACGCGACGCGGATCCACTGCTAAGACTAACTTAGGATTATGAAGAGCAAAAGCAGAGTAACTTGAATTCAGATTGATTACTGAGATTATGATTATTAGTAATAAATCGATGTGAACAAAATATGAAATAATTTAGTAGACTATCGGGAATATTAGTATAGGTGAATAAATAGAAGTCATAACTTTTAGTTTATAAAACACATGATATAATTATATATATAGAGGGTAAATAATTTAGTACACATAAAGGTTTCGATATATATTTAGGTATCCATATGTATCACATTTCCCTCGTGACAAAAAAAAAATTTAATGTATTTACAATTTTTAGTATCTGCACAAAACATGAAATTGAATGAGACAAACATAATTTAACTTAAAATGTAGAAGTACTACTAATGTTAAATAATGGTGTAAATGTGAAGCAAATACGCGTCATAATTTAAGCGTGTGAAATGAATACATTGTACGGAATTATTTAAGTGCACAAACAGAAATAAATGGATTCGCAGGGCGAATACTGAAAGAATTAAAAGCTAACAAATGAAGATGAATTGTAATGAATTCAAAGTAAAATTAACATTATTTTTGGATCAGCAGAGCGGGAACAAGACTAAATAAATGAATGCAGTTTAAAATAGTTTTACTAAGTTTTTGAATTTAAATTTCATTTTCAGCATCCCACACCGACATTTCTCGTTCTTGCTCATATTCGAAATATCGAACTCTGGGATCCGGTGGTGACACTTGTCCCAATTGTAAGTCGGGTCTGGGAGGTGACGGGATTCGAGATTGTTCTGCCGTTTGTATAAGGGCTACCACCGAATCGGACTTCTTTGTTTGTTTCTTGTCTTTTTTATTCTTGCGCTTCTTTGGCTGAGTAGAACTTGTGGAAGCTAGAGAGCTTGTAGGGGAGATGTCAGCATCTGTGAAGCCGTAGAATTGGGGCCGATTGCGCTTGCGGCCTTTTGTTTGGTCGTCCTGTGTTTGTGCGGGGGGTACTTGTGGTGTAGGTGTAGGTGGGGCCGGTACAATTGAAATAAGAGGCTGGTTTTGAGTTGCGGCGTCTTCTTGTATATCAGCTGTGGGAACAGTAAGGCGTCTTTTAGATTGTGGTTTATTCGGTTTGCGGACTGTTAATGCTCGCGAGACATTTGAATTCACAGAGGATACTACTGATGTAGTATCACGTTGGCGATGTCTGATCTTGATTTCGCCCCTCTTTTGTTTCTTAAGATCGTTACTATGCTTCGCGATTTTGAACTCTGTGGTTTTTTCATACGGGGCAGGGAGTCTTTGGGCGTATACCCACAAGTTGGTGGATCGTTCTGCTTTAGTCCCAAATTTTGCGAGATCGCTATCTCGGACTTTCACTGGAGTTCTGCCAGGCTCGTTAATTATCGTCGTTGTTGGTGACGATTTGGTAACGAAGGATCCAGGTTTTAGCACTTCGCACAGGCCCGCCAGTTGTCGTTTTGCTCTTTTCTTTTGCGGTAATTTGCGAGCCAGTTTGACGTTAAGGGACTGTTCGGTCCTGGGGATAGGGTCTGTGATTTGTGGGTGCGTTATAAAGCGGGACTCTTTAATGTCTGACTCCCGATAGCGTTGTCCTGCGTCTAGGGAGGCCTGGCACATCTTATGCTCTATCTCAGTGTCACTTCTGTTGGCACTGATCCATCCATTTTCGTCGAGCAAATCCTCCGCAGAAACTGTCTCAGCATCTAAATAGTGATTAACAATTTTTTCATAAGTTAGATTTTTACTTGATGGAAGTGTGCTAATATTCCGTAAGGGAGTATTTGCAGGGCGACCAAAATGAGCTTCAAAAGGTGTTATCTTTGTTGTTTTCTGTTTAGTTAATCGTATATCAGAGACTATTTGTTTTATTGCTTTAGCTGTAGAGAATGTATCTTTATTTTCGGCTTTCATGCAGGCTAAACGTCTTTTAATTGTTTGGATCATTCGCTCCACCAATCCAATAGCTCTATGATCACCAACCGGAGCGTCGAGAATGTCGATATTATTTTCGTTACAATAATTTGTAACTTGTTTACCTACAAGACAAGTTGCTTGATCTAAGCGTATCGTTCGCGGGATTCCATGAGTATATGCATAATCACGAAGAAATTTTACTACGTTTACTCCATTAGCATTTTCGAATGTTCTAACAGTTGGATATTTTGAATAACGATCAATACATGTTAAGAAGTAAATATCTTTGTCTTTATCATTAATTATCGGACCCCCAAAATCAATCTGTATTTCTTCATTTGGTTCTTGACAAGCTTTGTGTGGATGCCATTTAGATTTTGGTATAATAGGTTTCAAATTCTTACCAATATCCGTACACGGGGCGCAATCGGATGTTTTTGCTAAAATTTCCCTATGCATGTAGGGCCACCATGCATATTGAGAGAAAGATATCATCCCCCAACTACCCGGGTGCGTCATATGAATGGATTCAAGCACCGCCTCCTTGATTGAATTCGGGATGGCCACACGTTGGTCAACACACAGACACCCAGATTTTACGTGTAGATCCTTCCAGAAGGAGTGGATGTATGTGCTCACTTCTTTACAGCGGGCTTCGTCATCCTGCATTACACAATCGCGGATCTCTTTCAGCACCGCGTCTTTGCTTGTGAGTACCGCTAGGAAGGATTTGGTGAATAGTTGGTTTAAGTTGTTTTCGAATACCTCTTCCCGTGAAAGTTCAATGTCATAGTCCTCTGGTGATGATGATGCTTGGGTGTTGCTGGGTCCGGCTCTGGTAGATGAAATGGGGGTGGATTGGGTGCGAAATGTCACTCTTGGGGTTTGTGGTGAAGTTGATGGGTTGCTTTGTGATGCCTCTTTTGCTGACATGTTGATATGGAGTACTTGTTGTGTGGAACTAGCTATCAAATTGCAATTAGAATTTTGCGCCTGGATTCGCGCTGCGGGTGTGGTATCAGATTGAAGCAGTTGATTTGCACGGCAATTAAAGTTAGAAATGAATTCAGAATTGTAATTGTTTACTTGTACTCGAGGAATGAATGAATTAATTGAGGCATTCGAATTATGCGCGCTAATTTTAGCAGGTTTGCAAGAGTGGACTCGCGTCGGATGTACTTGTTGCTTATAATTACTAGTTATGTGCCGCTTTTGGAAAGGAATTTTATTTGCGTTACTAAATAAAGATGTAATCGCGTCGCGAATACGGGAAATTGTTGCTACCATAAATTCCTCATCATATTGATTGACACTTTTAGCGTTCTGATTTGGTTGGCGCGAAATATAATCAACTAAGCCCATCCGGGTACCAGGAATATGTTCAATATTGAAATCAAATGGCAACAAGCGGTCAATCCATCGTGTTAATCTACTGTTGTAAGATTTATTAGAGCGGTGTAATTTTAAAACGGAAAGAAGTGCTTTATGATCGGTTAAAACTGTGAAGGTTTTCCCAAATACATAATATTTAAAATATTCAATGGCCCAAACCACCCCAAGTAATTCGAGTTCATTTACACTATAACGTTCTTCATTGCTATTAAGAAAACGAGATGCGAAAGCTTTTGTTTTCCACCCTTCGCAGTCTAATTGTTCGAGTGCAGCGCCTAAACCTTGGCGAGATGCATCACATTTGATGCGCGTTTCCAGTGTTGGATTAAAATGAGTATTTTCCGTAGCGTTTGCAATAACAGTTTTGATATGTTCAAAATGTGATTGGTGATTCTCATTCCAAATAAATTTTTCGTTTTTCTTTAATAAGGGTCTGAGGGGGTGACATATTTTGGCAAGGTTAGGTATGAATTTGCTTAGGTGATGAACACTACCTAGAAATGACCGTAATTGTTTCAATGTTTTTGGGGCTTTAATTTCCGCAATTGCCGCTGTTTTAGATTCGATAGGTTTGACACCACTTTGTGAAAATGTAAAACCAAGCCAATTTATTTGATGTTTTGCGAAGTGGCATTTACTTAAGTTAACTCTAAGGTTGTCTGCTTCAAGTTTTTGGAGACATTTGTATACGTATTTGAGGTGCAATTCCTGGGTGCCTTTGCTGACTACGATTATGTCATCCAGAAAACAGTATGTGTTAGTCAGCCCAACCAATGTGTAATCCATTGCCTTTTGAAACTCGGCCGGCATATCTGTAAGGCCATAAAATCCCGTTTTAAAACGATACGTACCCGTTGCTTCGCCGCAAATGATGTTAAAATTACAGTGACGTGCCGTATCGGGATGTAACTTTAATTGGCTATAGGCATATTTTAGATCGATTGTTGAAAAATATACGTTATCTCCCAGATTTGAGTTATTAATATGTTGTGAAATTGAATCAATGAGGCTATCTATGTTTGGCATTTGATACTTGTTTTTGTGGATTGCTTTGTTTAATATTTTCGAATCAAGAGCTAATTTTACAGATTTGTCCTTTTTGACCGTAATTACAATGGGAGAAATGAAGTTTTTATCCGAACATTCTTGTAATTTTTCAATGTGTCCTTGTTCAGAAAGTTTCTTTAGTTCTGCGGATACTTTGTCCAATAAATTTATAGGGACGCGTCGGCCTTTTTGATGTGATGGGGTGTAATGTTTGTGGAATTTTGAACGAACTGTATGTACTTTAGACTTACCAATTCTGGAGATTAAGTCGGGATAATCAATAGCAATCTGTTTTTTGATTGGGCAATATTCTTGATCTACCTGATTGATTGTTACTTGATTACTTGATTGATGTATTGAAATTCCAAGAGCTGGAAACAGATCTCTACCCAATAGAGAGCGATGTCCGTCCGCCACTACTGGAATTTCAATTGGATTCGCGTACCAATTGCTGCTTTGAATGGAAGTTTGGAGGATGCCCACCGTGTGAATAGGTTCATTTGAAAATGTTTTTAGTTGTTTAGGATTCGCTTCGCGTATCCACTTTGATTTTGGATCATGGGAAATGGTTGAGTTCGCCAAGGATTCATTGATTATTGTACACACGCTGCCCGAATCCACCAAAACCTTTGTTGATGTATTGCCGAGAGTTACAGGAAGGTTGGTTGCGTCCACCGAAGTTGTAGAATCCGATGAAGATATGACTGCTAAACAGTTATCTTCATCTGAAGAATAGTTTGACTCCAAATCCGGATCAAAATTGGCCGAAATTTGCTTGACATCTTCATTTTGATCGTCTTTTTCTACTTTATTGACTCGCGGTCTAGGTTTTGGGTACGAATTGAGATCTTTAGGTTTGCAACAGACCTTTGCGAAGTGGTTCTCAATACCGCAGTTATTGCATCTTTTTCCCCGAGCGGGACATTTGTTGCGATGGTCGGAGGTCCAGTTAGATCCACAGAAATGACAGGTTGTAGGCTTTTTTCGTGCGGTAGTATTCATATTGGAGAATGGGGTAGCATTTGCGATACGTGTCCGTTGTACTTGGTTAACCGTTGACTGTGGTTCAGTTTTGCTTGCGTTCATTTTTAGTTGGTTATGTGTACCCATCTCAATATTAATTGCTATTGCCAATGCTTTTTCGGGGTCTACTGTTTCCTTAAGAAGTTCCTTCTGAATGTCTTCATTTTGCATATTCGCGATAAAGACATCCCGGAAGATAGTGTCCCCTTTATCTCCTAGGTCACAGTTTTCCGAAAGTTCTTTGAGATGTCCATAGAATTTCTCAATAGGTTCTCCCTTTTGTTGTTTTCTTGTGAGGAAGAGGTATCTATCGAAGGTTATGTTATGGATCCGAATAAAGGTTGTATTCAGAACGTCCCAAAGGTCCTTCGTTGAGATTGTTTCGAGGTTAATGGTTGAATTTTTTGAGTTGAATACGCGGCGCCCCTCCATGCCTAAGCTCAAGTACATCAGAGAGGATGCTTTTCGATCACATAACTTCCATGGTTTATCACCACAAAGTACGCCGATTGTCATGACACGTTGACACTGGTTTTTCCACGCTGTTTTTGCCTGCTCATTACGGGTACGTCGGTCTCGTTCTGATTGCGCCGTCGGGTTGTCCACTGCATCCTCATATGCTGGTTCAGGAGGCAGGAGCACATGTTCAGGAGGGTCTACCAAGAGAAGGTCCACTTCAATTCCTTCTCTAGCGAGGATTGCGAGTTTCAATTGTATTCTCCAAAACTCCCAGCGAATTGGGGGTTCTAGTGTCGCCTTTTCCCAAAAGGGTTGAATTCCAAGTGGGGATTTGCCGCTGTCCTTTGTCGCTGACTGCGCCATGTTATATCTTTTGTTACTGAATAAGTTAAGATTCGCGGTGCGAATGCGTTGTCTTACGAATTGAGTACTAAGTGCTAGTCAAATACACAATTACTTGTGTAGCGTGAATTATGTTTATTGGAAACGCGACGCGGATCCACTGCTAAGACTAACTTAGGATTATGAAGAGCAAATGCAGAGTAACTTGAATTCAGATTCATTAACTGAGATTATGATTACTAGTAATAAATCGATATGAACAAAATATGAAATAATTTAGTAGACTATCGGGAATATTAGTATAGGTGAATAAATAGAAGTCATAACTTTTAGTTTATAAAACACATGATATAATTATATATATAGAGGGTAAATAATTTAGTACACATAAAGGTTTCGATATATATTTAGGTATCCATATGTATCACAGAAGCAGATATCAAACCAGTGCCATTATCAATCAGCAATCATTTTTCTTTACAGGACTTTTTCTTTGCTTTTAATTGAAGATGTTAATTCCAGTTGTTAAAGATGGCATACCTCAGTTGTACAAAAAACAGCAACTCAATTTAGGACTTTTAAATGGTCTGCACAGATTCAATTTAACTCTGGTTGGCACATCTTTGACTAAGAACGATCAAAAACATAGAATGCGTCATAGAATGTGCCTTAAAAGGAATTACGGCGCTTTTGCCGATTCAAACGTATTCTATTTTGGCACCAAATCAAGAATAGAAGACATTTGGCTATAACTAAGGTTCCCTTGACGACTAACTAAAAAAATTTAGTTTGCGATCTAATGAAATGATACGGTAGAGTTCAACTGATTGCTTTATAGCACAATTGAAACCAGTTGAAAAAAAAACAAAAATAATAATTTTCGATTTTTAGTTGCTTAAGAAAACTGCTAAGAAGTAACTGTCTCTAAATATCTTGTTTCCGCTTTCTTAACGATTAACTTAAAAAATTTAGTTTGCGATCTAATAAATGATACGATAAACTTCAACTGATTGAATTGTAGCACAATAGAAATCAGTCGAAAAAAGACCAAAACTAATAAATTTCAATTTTAAGTAGCTTAAAAAACCTGCAAAGAAATAACTTTCTCTAAATATCTTGTTTCCTCTTTTTTGTAATGTTTTGTATAATAATGATGTTTTGTATAATGTAACGTTTTTTGTATAATGATGCACAGAATAACTCGCATAGGATAATCATCAACAGACACGAACACACACACAAACACACAAAAACATACACACACAGACATATATATGCACACATATTCACATACACACAAAAAACACACATAAATACAAACACATACTCACGCACATACACACGAACACACAAATACACACACACAAATACAAACACACACTCACACACACGAATACAAACACAAACACACACATATGTACACACACAAACATATATATATATATATATATATATATATATATATGTATTTATATATATATATATATATATATATATATATATATATATGCACAAAAACACAGACATACACACGCGCATACGCACATGGACACAAATGCACACAAACACAACCACAAACACAATTCGACACAAATATACAAACACAAAAACACACACACACAAACACAAACACACACATACACACAAACACACCAATACAAACACAATCACACACGCACACACATGTACTCATAAATGCACACATACACATGTATACACAAACACTTCCATACAAAAAAATACACACGCACATACACACATACACGAAAACACACACACACAACCACAAACAAAAACACACACAAACACAAAAAATGCACTTGCAACACGCACATACCTAAACAGACACAAACACACACATACACAAACACACACGCATGCATATATTCACACACATACACACTTAAACACACAAACACAAACACAGATAAACAATCGCACATACACAAACACACGCACAAAAACACAATCACACATACACACAAAACACACACAAACTCACAATTATATAGGCACATACACACTTACACACACATACAAACAAAAACAAACATAAACACAGAAAAACATACACACACAAACAAAAATATGTACACATATTCCCACACACACACACACAAACACAAAAACACACAAAAATACACACATATAGAAACCCACATACATATATACACACAAATACAAACACAAACCCAATCACAAACACACTCACACCAATACAAACACAAACACACACATATGTACACGCAATTGCACATTCACATTTCTACACAAACACTTACACCCAAAATACAAAAACACATACACACGCTCATAGACACATACAAGAAATACACACAAGCACAGTTACAAACACAAATACACACACATATACAAACAAAACCACACACAAACACACACTCACAAACAAATGCAGACATACAATCACATACAAATATTACACACACAATCACACACACACAGAAAAACACATGCAAACTCACAAACATGCACACATACACACATACACAATTACACACACAAATACATTTACATTCACACACACGAACACACACACACTCACACATAAACACATACACACCTACACACACAAACAAAAATAATAACACACACACACACACACAAACACACACAAACACGCACACGCAAACAAAAACACACAAACACACAAAAACACACACACAAACACACATACACACACTCACTCACAAACACACACACACACAAAACACACACACACACAAACAAACACACATACGAACAAACACACAAAAACACACAGACAAACACACACACACACACCCACACAAGCACACAAAAACACACAGACAAACACACACACATACAAGTACAAACACACACATAAAGACACACACGAACACACACATAAAGGCACATATGCAAACACACACACATAAAGACACACACACAAACACAAATACGCAAACAAAAACACACACACACACAAACACCCACAAAAACACTCACACAAGCACACATACACACACTCACTCACAAACACACACACACACAAACCCACAAAACACACACATACACACACACATAAAGACACATACACACAAACACACACAAGCAAACAAAAAAAACACACACATACATAAACACACACACAAACACACATACACCCAAACAAAACAGACACACACGCACACACACAAACACACACACACACACAAACATACACGCATACAAACAAACACCCAAACACACACGCTCAAACACACTCACACACATACACACTTACACCCACAAACAGACACACACATGCAAACACACACACATAAAGACACACACTCAAACACACACACGCAAACAAAACAGACACACACGCACACACACAAACACACACACATACAAACATACACGCATACAAATAAACACCCAAACACACACGCTCAAACACACTCACACACATACACATTTACACACACATACAAACAAAAACAAACATAAACACAGAAAAACATACACACACAAACAAAAATTTGTACACATATTCCCACACACACACACAAACACAAAAACACACAAAAATACACACACATAGAAACCCACATACATATATACACACAAATACAAACACAAACCCAATCACACACACACTCACACCAATACAAACACAAACACACACATATGTACACGCAATTGCACATACACATTTCTACACAAACACTTACACCCAAAAAAACAAAAACACATGAACACGCTCATAGACACATACAAAACATACACACAAGCACAGTTACAAACACAAATACACACACATATACAAACAAAACCACACAAAAACACACACACAAACAAATGCAGACATACAATCACATACATATATTACACACACAATCACACACACACAGAGAAACACATGCAAACTCACAAACATGCACACATACACACATACACAATTACACACACAAACACATTTACATTCACACACACGAACACACACACACTCACACATAAACACATACACACCTACACACACAAACAAAAATAATAACACACACACATGCACACATACACGCACACACACACACACTCACACACACACACAAACATACACACACATGCAAACACACATACATAAGGACACACACACAAACACGCACACGCAAACTAAAACACACACACACACAAACACACAAACAAACACACACACACAAACACACATACACACACTCACTCACAAACACACACACACACACACAAAACACACACACACACAAACGTACACACATACGAACAAACACACAAAAACACACAGACAAACACACACACACACACACAAGTACAAACACACACATAAAGACACACACAAAGACACACATAAAGACACATATGCAAACACACACACATACACACACAAAAACACACACAAACATACACGCATACAAACAAACACACAAAAACACACAGACAAACACACACACACCAGTACAAACACACACATAAAGACACACACGAACACACACATAAAGACACATATGCAAACACACACACATAAAGACACACACACAAACACAAATACGCAAACAAAAACACACACACACAAACACCCACACAAACACTCACACAAGCACACATACACACACTCATTCACAAACACACACACACAAACCCACAAAACACACACATACACACACATATAAAGACACATACACACAAACACACACAAGCAAACAAAAAAAAAACACACACATACATAAACACACACACAAACACACATACACACAAACACACACACTCAAACACACTCACACACACACACATGCAAACACACACACACATAAAGACACACACTCAAACACACACACACGCAAACAAAACAGACACACACGCACACACACACAAACACACACACACAAACATACACGCATACAAACAAACACCCAAACACACACACTCAAACAAACTCACACACAAAAACACACACACACATGCAAACACACACACACATAAAGACACACACTCAAACACACACACGCAAACAGAACAGACAAACACGCACACACACAAACACACACACACAAACATACACGCATACAAACAAACACACAAAAACACACAGACAAACACACAACACACTCACACACACACAAACACACACACACACTCACACAAACATATGCACACACAAACACACACACACAAACACACATACACACACTCACTCACAAACACACACACACACAAACCCACAAAAACACACACACACACACAAAAACACACAGACAAACACACACACACAAGCACAAACACACACATACACACTCACACGAACACACATACACACAAACACACACACACACACCCGCACACACAACCACACACACAAACACACACACATACTCACAAACACACACCCACACACACAAACACACAAACACACACAAACACACAAACACACATACACTCACACACACACAATTGCACATGCACACAAAAACACATAAACACACTCACTCACGAACACACACACTCACACAAACCCACAAACACACACACACATACACACAAACACACACACACTCACACAAACACATGCACACACAAACACACAAACACACACAAACACACACACACACAAACACACACACACTCACGCACACAAATACACACACACACAAACACATACACACACTCACAAACACACACACATACACACAAACACACACACACACACACTCACACAAACACATGCACACACAAACACCCAAACAGACAAACACACAAACACACACACACATACACGCAAACACACACACACACACTCACACAAACACATGCACACACAAACACAAACACACAAAGACACAGACACACACACAAACACACACAGACACACACACATACACAAACACACAACACACTCACACACACACAAACACACAAACAAACACACACACACACACACTCACACAAACACATGCACACACAAACACACAAACACACAAACACACACACACACACACACATACACGCAAACACACACACACACACTCTCACACAAACTCATGCACACACAAACACAAACACACAAAAACACAGACACACACACAAACACACACAGACACACACACATACACAAACACACAACACACTCACACACACACAAACACACACACAAACACACACACACAGACAAACACACACACACACACACACACACACACTCACAAACACACACCCATACACACAAACACACACACACACACACACTCACACAAACACATGCATACACAAACACACAAACACAAAACACACACACACACAAACACACACACACACTCACAAACACACACACACACATACACACAAACACACACACACTCACACAAACACATGCACACACAAACACACAAACACACACACACACACTCACAAACACACACCCATACACACAAACGCACACAAACACAAACACACACACACCCACAAACACACACACAAACACACACACACACGCACACAAACACACACAAACACACAAACACAAACACACAAAAACACAGACACACACACATACACATACACAAACACACACACACACACACACACACACACACACACACACACACACACACACACACATACAAAGCACCCATGATGCTGCAGCCCTTGATTGAAACACAGGATATGTTGACCCGTATAGTTGTCATCTTTTAATATTTCGCACGTGGAAATTTTCATCTACTCTTAAACGCGAAAACGTTTTCAAATGCTAACAATGTTTTGAAATTCTGCCATAGAGATCAGAAAATGCTCTGTTTCAACCAACACTCCCCCCCCCCCCCTCAACATTTTCAGACACTCAAAGAAATACATACACGCATACATACACCGAACACTCATACTTACACTCGACTATTTTTTTACATCTCATTTGAGGAGGAAGGGGGGGGCTCTAATGAGATAATGAGAAAGAGCCGCATATAATCTGCAGCGATCCTTTCTGGTGTATTCCATCACAGCCCTTCCCCTCCCCTCCCCGCCCCCAATATTGTATGTTTAACCTTGGTTGGGGCTCTATGCGGTATGTAGTTATGATGATGTAGTTATGTCTTAGCTGGTTGGGGGTTATAATTTGAACTACCCCTTTTCCGTTATTCAGCTCGCTCTCCGGCTCTTTAGCTGGGAGGTGCAACACGCACTTCGGGGAAGGGAGGGGGGTCAATAACTATTTTGGCTGTGAAACAGATCCGAATCCCATCATAAACTGCTTTATGTAGCACGTTATAAAAATAACATGCTATATAAATCAGTTTATAATGGGAAAAGTAACTTTAGAAAAGGAACTTTAGGGAGCTAGTTTTATTATTATGTTAATTTAAAGGGCAGTAGTTTATATATTACGTCATAATGGGTTGCAACACTGGCCAGTTGAATGCCCTTTTATGGAAGAATTTCATGCTGAAGAGACGGAACCCTGTTCTGCTGTGTGTGGAGTTGTTTGCCCCTCTAATTGTCTTCATCATCGTTGTCCTTATAAGGTGAGACCATTGCAACATACAATACATAACAGGGCAATACATAACAGGGGGGGGGGGGGTGGGGTTGTCATATGACTCGTTTTTTACATTTTAGCATAATGTTTATAACGAGAACAAAGTTCAACCGCAGACATGAGTCATTGGCGGCTCTGGGTCACTAGTGGGTTCTGCAATAGCCCATACCCCACTTTTGTGGGCTTATAACGTCCGTCCACAGCTCCTAAGAATACGTGAGGTTGTTTAAACCATTGGGGTTTAAGCACTTTTTGTCCCTTGAACGAGTCAAAAGATTCGCATCTTTCCGATTATAGCCGCCCAAGCTCAGAGGTGATATAACAATACCTTGAAGCGGTAGAACGGAAAACTTTTAAAGTTCTGAGTTCACTTGGAACACGATGAGAAAGCAAATTTGGGTCAATTCTGCCCCCCCCCCCCCCCCAAGCTTAATGGGCATATCTTTTAGGTCCCCTCGCCCAGCCGTAAATGCTATTTTTACATGGGAACGTCCTGTAAAACAATAAATAAATTTTGATTGGGGGGATTGAACCCTGAGGGGCACATCTGATGCAATAGAAGCAGAGATTTTGAAATCACTTCAAAAAGAATATATCTGCAACGTTTCTAAAATAATAATTGAAAGACAAAAATTACTTCTGTTTGGGAAACCTCCACAACCAATTATTGTGATGTTGTATTTTTTAAAATTAATCGTTAAAAAGATAAAAGTTCAGCTGCGTAATAATTCCTAGTTCCAGTTATGGCCAATTTTCTTACAGTACAATTATTTTAAAAATTGAAATTGTTATCGTGGAGAAAAAAACAAGCACATTTCAAAATGACTTCAAAATCTTTGCCAGTCTTGACGATACTTAGAAGTTTTGAACTCTTGAAAAGATAGGGGTCGCTCACCACTTAATTACCGTACGCATAAGATAGTGGGGGTATGTATACTTTCATACTTCCGTGCGGAG
>NC_134477.1:29132698-29190198 GCF_964194025.1 Convolutriloba macropyga
GCAAGCTGTGCCACTAAAGTCACCACTGTCGGTGTCTCCACACTCTCCACTGAAATCTCTCTTGCAAAATTTTCCAAGCCTTTGCTCCATCTCCAATGCCATCATCTCCCACACAGTCATGTCTCATCAGCATGAGGGTTGTTGCATCTAGAGTCAGTGCCAGAAGGCACCACACATTGTTCCGTTTCTCCTTGATGTCTGCAACTTCCTTCTCATATGCATCTTTCAGCACCTTGTGGTTCTTCTTCTCATCGTTGGTTGCCCCATTGGCCAGTGGCGCAGGCTCATTGGGTTGCTCCTCTGTCCCTAGTAGTGATTTGTAGAGTCCCTTCGTCTGCATCATCGCCACAAACCTTGTGCTCCAGATTGGAAAGTCCTGTGCCTTTCCTGTGTAGGTCAGCAGCTTCACTGTCTGTTGAGCCATTGAAGTTTGAGCAGGCAAAACAGTTGTGAAAAGAAAAGGTACTAAGCAGAAAAGGATTATGACTGTCAACAACAAAATAGTTTTGTTTTGGAAATTAATTTTATGACTTAGAAAATTGCTGGGCCCATAACCTGTTGGGTTATGGACTTTCGCAAGCGGAATAAAAAGCGTTTTTAACTAAGTAAAAGAATTAATTTCTCAAAAATGAGAGAATAACAAAATGATATTTTACAGAAGAATTTAGAGATTTACAGGAGAGATCTGATTATTAGATCAAGATGGAGATTTGAATCTGGGGATAAAAAAGGACTCAAAAATCAGCTGTATATATACCCATTATCAGTGTGAAAAAGTCAAGATACAAAACTAATCTTAGCACCGTGATTTATAGTGGGGGTCGCAAGGGTTACCCAATATGGTTTGCTTCTGCAAATCAGTGGTGTGGTACGGTTGTACCATAATTTAGTTCTCATTTAGTAAATTGTACTTAATTAATTTATACTTGTCCTTGTAAAACTAAAAGTCAATGTTCACATAATTATAAATTACCGCCGACTAAAAAGTCATTATTTCATACTGTTCACACCTCCCACTTTTACTCAACTATTCATTCTTTTGAATCTTCTTACTGAATTCAGTCGTTCACAATCTAATCTCTTTTCCACTAGATAAAATCTTAGCGGATTTGAAGGAGAAATCCATCATCATTTAATTTGTCTACATTCGCACCGCGATTGTAGTCAATTCTAAAAGTAACAATCCAATTGACGTTGGAAACTTGGATTCGTACCTCGAATACATACATCTAAATCTACGTGGATTCACAGCACGATTGTACCCTATAGTCAGGGTTATCACATGGCGCAGTCAGCTACAAAAGAACGCGCACTCTTGGGAATCGAGCCCTTTTGGGAAAAACCGACGTTGGAACCTCCATTGCAATGGGACAGATGGCAGGTCATGCTAAAGTTAGCCATCATGGCTAAAGAAGGAATATCAATCGATACTCTTCTTGATGACCCCCCAGACAATGTTACCCTACCTCCAGAACTCATCTACGAGGAGGACGTTCAAAACAGCACTGCTCAAAGCGAAAGAGACAGACGTACTAGAACTAAAAAACTCATGGCTTAACCGATGCCAGAAAGCAGAACTTGTTGGCATACTATGTGGGGAAAAGCCTTGGAAATACTGTGACAGTAAAGCAGTATCCCTAACGTATCTCAGCCTGGAAGTTGAAGGGAGACGAATTTTTGGTTCACAGGAACCAAGTATTCAAGTTGACAGAGTGACCATGAAAGTTCTTTGGGAATGCCTTGATGAAGTGTTCACCAAACAAAGGAATATTACATTTGACAGATATACATTCTTATCTCGAAAACAAATGAAAGGCGAACCAGTGGAAAAGTTCTACGGGTGCCTTCGAGAACTTTCCCTAAATTGTGATTTAGGAAGCCGTGAGGAATCGATAATACGGGATGTGTTTATCGCTAACATGCAAGATGGAGAAATCCAAAGAGAATTGCTAAATGAAACACGAGAACCTAAAAAAGCTCTCGAAGTTGCGATCAGTATCGAAATGGGCATACAAACACAACTAAAAATCTCTGGAACCTCAACAACCAATTCAACTAATGAAGTTCATTCGATAAACAATGTCCAAGGATCGTGGAAGAGAAAGCGACCATCTACAAATCAATTCGTAAAACCGACAATCTGTCCAACTTGTGGGCATGGTTGGACTCCCTCTCATAGACAAAATTGTCCCGCCCGTGGGAAAATATGTAAAAATTGTGGAATCTCTAACCATTTCGCTAAGGTTTGTCGAAAACCAAAACAAGCTAACAAACCTAGATCTCGAGTAAATTACGTAGATGACTCAATTTCGGAAGCGGCTACAGTCGGCACCACGACATCAGTAACCGAACAAGTAAATAATATTAGCAAACTCCTTCAACAAAAGAGCATATACGATGCCAATTACGATTCAGACTACGATGATTCCGATGACAATTGTGTAGCGGCAATCTCATACAATACTGACACCCCTGACACCCGTGAGGTAGAACCCGTAAATTTGGACATTCGAGTTGGAAATACAAGCACGAAAGCATTGGTGGATTCAGGAAGTGTTTGTACGATCGTTAACAAAAGTCTAGCAGACAAAGTGGTATCGGAATGCAAAGATAGCTATTGGATACAGTCCCCTGAAATACACGATTTAAAAACTTTCTCCAATGACATAATCAAGATAATAGGTATAATCAAGACATCAATAAAGTGTAACGACTGGATAGCCACAGATGTTGATGTAACTGTCGTTGAAGATGGTCACCGACCAATCATTGGACGAGACCTTTTCCCAAAACTAGGTTTCTCAGTAATCCAATCAAAACAAGTGGCAAACATTGATCAAAATCACTGCCCAATTAAGCGGCAAATTTCTTTTGACTTTCCTGAACTCATCACCCGTGTCGGTAAATCTTTAAAACATTAAGTAAAGTCTACATTTCATAGTGAATTTACACCTACTCATCAAAAAGGAAGACGAGTACCTATTAATTTACAACCATTAGTTAATATAGAACTTAAAAAATTACTTGATGAAAAACACATCATAAAATTAAACAGTTGTTCCGACAAAAATTTCATCTCACCTATAGTTATTACAGTTAAAAGAGATAAAACAGTTAAATTAGCACTAGATTCAAAAATTTCAAATAAGTCTATTCACAAAAACAAATATCAAATGCCAAATATTGATAATTTGATTGACACAATTCAGCAAAACTTAAACACATCCGCATCACAGGAAACAGCATATTATTCCACACTGGATTTGAAGTACGCATACAGCCAACTTAAATTAGACCCGGAAACGGCCAGACATTGTAACTTTAATATTATCAGCGGTGAGAGAACGGGAACATATCGGTTCATTACAGGTTTCTACGGTTTAACTGATATGCCAGCAGCTTTCCAAAAAGTAATGGACTATACTTTAGTCGGACTAAAAAATACTTACTGCTTTCTAGATGACATTATAGTGGTTAGCCGTGGGTCCAAAGAAGACCACTTAAAACTTGTTTATCAGTGCTTACAAAAATTAGATGAGGGTAATCTACGAATCAACTTACCTAAATGTCATTTTGAAAAAACCGAAATAGAATGGTTAGGACATAAATTCAGTCATTCTGGAATAGCTCCACTTGAGTCAAAAACAGCGGAAATCGCATCACTAACAGCACCTAAAAATTTAAAACAACTCCGATCATTTTTAGGTTCTGTACACTACCTTGGTAAATTCATTCCTAACTTATCCCAATTATGTCATCCTCTTCGTCCATTATTAAAAAAGAACACAAAATTCATTTGGAACATGAAACATGACACACATTTCCAAGCAATTAAAAATAGAGTAGCAAACTCCACAGAAAACACACACTACAATCCTCACTTGGAAAAGCGGATCAAATGCGATGCTTCTAGAGCAGGGTTAGGAGCAGCACTAGAACAACGTTCACCTACAGGTTGGCATACAGTTGCATTTGCATCTCGATTCCTTAACTCAAATGAGAAACGTTATAGCATTAACGAACTTGAATTACTAGATGTTGTGTGGTCCGTCGAATATTTTAAATATTATTTATTTGGCAAATCATTTACAATCATCACAGATCATCGAGCATTACTCTCAATCATGAAAGAACACAGATCAAACAAATCTCATAATAGTAGATTAACACGATGAATTGATCGTCTTTTACCTTTTGACTTTAACATTGAACATATCCCCGGTGCAAAAATGGGGCTGGTAGATTATATTTCCCGCCAACCAAATCAAAAAGCAAAAGTTACAAACAAATATGACGAGGAATTTGCGGTAGCAACAATTACCCGCATTCGTGACGCAATTGCAGCAATTTATGTAAATACCACACCACAAACCTGCGAATCACGACACTTTAACAGCGTCATTAACACACATTCCACACGTTCCTCACATCCTCGCTCAACAAACTTTTCCAATTTGCTTTCTGCCATTAATCGAAACACAAATCAGTTGCTTCTTAAATACTCTGCACACGCAGCACAATTGCAATCTCATTCTAATACCAGTACAAATCCAACTCAAATCCAGTCACAATTAAATACTAAATCCAACCAAACTCATATCCACGTAATTGAAAACCACAAAATGAGTACTTCTCCTTCACACAGCCGAAACCCGCAAACTCCCCCTACCCACAGCCGAGTGACATTTCAATCCACTCCAAATTCAGGAACGACTCGATCTTCAAATGATGGACACCCTTCACCTAGTGTCGAATTGTCCAAAGAAGAGGTGTTTGAGAACAACTTGACACAGTTGTTCACAAAAGGCTTTCTGGCAGTACTGACCAGCAAGGACGCAGTTCTGAAGGAGGTACGGGATTGCATACTTCAAGATGACCCCCAGAGATGCAAAGAAGTCAACCCGTACCTATTCTCGTACTGGCGAGACTTGCACGTCCGCTCAGGATGTGTTTGTGTGGACGAACGCGTTGCGATTCCACACTCCATTCAAGACGCGGTCTTGGAAAGCCTCCACTTAACGCATCCAGGAAGTTGGGGGATGATAACGCTTGGCCAATACGCGTTCTGGCCGTACATGCACCGCGAAATTCTAAATAAAGCGGCCACGTGCAAGCCTTGCACGGATATTGGTAAGAACCTTAAACCTGTTATTCCGGCGTCTAATTGGAAACCTTTATTGCCATGTACAGAGCCAAATGAAGAAATACAGATTGACTTTGGAGGTCCTATCACGAATGAAAAAGATCAAGATACATATTTTCTTGCATGTATTGATCGTTTTTCCAAATATCCTTCTGTAGAAGTATTTGATAAAGCTAATGAACCAAATGTACTAAAATTTTTAGACGATTACATTCAAATCCACGGTGTTCCCCGAAATATTAGACTTGACCAAGCACGATGTTTAATAGGTTATAAAGTTAAAAACTTTTGCAAACAACATAATATTAACATACTACCTGCCCCTGTAAACGATCATAGAGCCATAGGATTAGTGGAGCGTTTGATACAAACAATTAAAAGACGCTTAGGCTGCATGAAATTAGACAATAGAAATAAAACATTCACAATTAAAGAAGCAATAAAGTCAATTGTATATCAATTACGTATATGTAAACAAAAGACTACAAATGTAACACCTTTCCAAGCACACTTTGGACGAAAGCCAAACACACCGCTAAGTAATATAAGTACAACACCTAAATCATCTAATCTGTCATATGAAAACATTCTTCACCACTATTTAGACGCTGATACTGTCCCTGTTGAGGACTACCTGGATGACAATGGATAGGTGACGGGAGACAAAAGCGACATTCTAATTGAAGAGGCAATGCAAAGGGCACAAGTTGACGCCGGACGCCGCTACAACGGCGAACACAACAAATCTGTCTCTCGCTTCACATTACATCCAAAACTGAATAACCCCATCCCCAGATCGGAAAAGTCACTGGACTTGAAGCTCGCTCGCAAGGTGACTAAACGATCCAAACGAGACCTTCGCGGTCTTTGGGAAACACTGGCACCAGGAAGTACGGTTGTTCGTACATCAGATACGACAACCGTCATCAAAGAACCAGGAGTACCTGAAGTAAGTGTTCGCAATAGCGATATTGCTAAATTCGGTACTCGCGCCGAGAGGAATACTGAACTATGGCAATATGCGCAACGTCGACCCCTCCCATACGATAAAACCACGGATGAAAAAATCGCACAGCACACGGAGGACTTAAAGAAGAAGTTTCGCGGGGAGATCAAAATTCGACACCGTCCAACACAGTCAGATGCAGCATCGGGCGTGTCATCTGCAAATAGCAACATCTCAAAAGCAATGTTGGCACGAAAACCAGAAAGCCCCAAGCTGGAGGAAAACGGTCACGTAACACATCGGTGAGTCTGAACACGTCAAATGCATCGTCTGTTGCTGCCCCTTCAGTAACGTCTTCAACCACGTCACCCTCAAATACTAGTACTAAACGAAACCGACGAGCCCCAGAATATTACGGATTCGAAAGTTCGGTCAATTCAGTTAGTGACGATACCACAGCTCCGGTTTCCAAGAAACCGAAACGAACAAATCCGGTGATCGAAACAATTCTCCATGAAGAAGCTACACGGCCGCCAGTTCCCGAAACAGACTATGAATTGACGATTGCAAGCCCCTCTGCACCACCACCAGTGGGAACTTGGTCTCCTGAAGAGTACAATTACGACGATTACGCTCGTGAAATTAGCATGAGTGTATTCGATGCGGAAAACCAAATTTAAACTAAAACTATTTCAAACTGTCATTGTTAACTTATTGAATTATTTCCAATCTGTAATTGTTAAAATCATTTCGGAATTGCCCTGCTTTTCCATTCATTTCATGTTTTCGTTTAATTTTAATTCTCATTGTGTGTTAGTTCTACATTCCTTTAATTTGATGTTGCATTTGTAACGCTAATTCGCGTATTATAAAGTTGGATGGATTCGCATCACGTTTGTGCATTAATTTATATCGCGTGCTTAAAATTTACTGCATATGCTGTCAGTTTCCGTTATGTTCGTTTTCTCTTACATTCGAGACTCAATTACACTAATCCTACGGCACTCATTTATCGTTACTCATTATGTATACTATCTATAATAACCAGTACATATTTTAATATTATTCTAAATTTTATACTGATGCAGTTTAAAAACTTTCGCTCAGCGCAGGATATGTGGTACGGTTGTACCATAATTTAGTTCTCATTTAGTAAATTGTACTTAATTAATTTATACTTGTCCTTGTAAAACTAAAAGTCAATGTTCACATAATTATAAATTACCGCCGACTAAAAAGTCATTATTTCATACTGTTCACACCTCCCACTTTTACTCAACTATTCATTCTTTTGGATCTTCTTACTGAATTCAGTCGTTCACAATCTAATCTCTTTTCCACTAGATAAAATCTTAGCGGATTTGAAGGAGAAATCCATCATCATTTAACTTGTCTACATTCGCACCGCGATTGTAGTCAATTCTAAAAGTAACAATCCATTTGACGTTGGAAACTTGGATTCGTACCTCGAATCCATACATCTAAATCTACGTGGATTCAAAGCACGATTGTACCCTATAGTCAGGGTTATCACAACCGTTAACGTTTGGAAATATTGTTCACTTTTATGCAAAAAAAAGTGATTCAATTCGTTCATCATGACTTCGGGGTAATGAGATTTTATGGAGCTTAAATGTCTTGTTTTCAAAATATCGGTGCTTTCAAATCGCTCATTCGATGGAGTATTCCCGCAAACTTTAGCCAGTAGAATTTAAAGAGCATTAAATGTCAAACAAGTTCGGGAACAAATTTTTGCTAAAGTAAAAAAAACTGCTGTCGTTATCTTAATTTAAAACATCGGATCCTGCAAGCTAAACTGTTCATCTAAACTGTTGGTGTTAGTTTAATTATACTTAAACAGATTTGAAGTCTTATGGATGGTCTAGCACTTCAAGTGTTTTGCTAACAGTCTATCAATTAGAGCAATTTGAATTGTTATTTGAAAGAGCATAAGTTTGACTCACAGGAGTATCTCATGTAGAACTTTCTTGTAGATCATCATCTCAATACCTTACGCATTCTGCTAGCCACATAAGAATTGTACAGAACAAGAACCAAAGATCTCATAAATAGAAACTTTTTTTACTTAAGTTGTTTTGCGATTTTCAAGACTGAAAACATAGAAATACAATATATCCCTATAAAATATTTTATTTTGATTTAGATATCTGTTCAAGAGATGAGCACTGGCAAAGATGTGCGACTGATTTTCCTCATTATTTCAATAGATAGAGAATCTTAATGAAAAGGAAAACTGGTGAATGGTAAAAATTGATAACTTTATCGAAATGTGATTTGCAAAATGAAGTAACCTTCAAAATGTAAACTACACATGAAAGAACTTAGTTTTTTGTTTGAACCTAACTTATGCAAAGCACTTGTCCCACAAAAATTATCGATTAGTACATCTGCATAGAAAACTGCAGCCTAACTATGCAATGCGTAGAACACCAAAGCTGAAATACGGCATGCGCAATATGATTGAGAAGCTGCGTAATGGAAACTGCGTAATGGAAACTGTCGGAAGAATTGCTCTCGAACGACAGGCGATGCAATTTAATTCAGGGGCTGTAGCCTACATACCTTTTTCTTTATGCGTGCAAAAATAGTTAACCACGCCGGGACTCGAGCAATTGGCCTCCCGCTCCCTCAACAGACGCACTGCCTACTCGGCTATTCGGCACTTCTTGCTATGCTGCAATCAATTTTATTTTTAGCAACAACCTTTACTTCGGAGTGAGAGCAATAGAGATCGCACAAAAATGACGAACGAAAGCGAAAAAAAGTCACTTGAGAAGTCAAAGAATGTTCTTGAACAAAAGCGCGAAGATGGTCAAGCAAAAAATTTGCATAAAAAAGACCGACAAGTTTACATTATTTGCTATGAACTTCGTTCGAGAGCATTTAAAATCATAAGCAACTAATAAGCGCAATAGCTATAAAAATCCAGGAGCTGCAATTAATATTAGCTATCTTCGAGTTACTAAGGATAGTCTCAAAGTGCCAAGTGAGGATAAAAAGAGAAAAGTTGGGTGGGTGCCAACCTTCAATACTGGCCTATATGCCAAGAATTTTTGCCTCGATAAGCTGTACAAGAAGTACCCGCTACAGCTCAAAGAAAGTTTTACAGAGACCTCGGGAATCCTTACGTACCCGCGGTATTTTCTACTAGTTTTTTACGGACGAAGAAGACAAATCGATCTAGACAAAACAAATCCACCGAGCAAAAAATTGCAATAGCTTTTGAAAAATCGAACAATTAAGGGCAAAAAACGCAAGCAATTGTGTTCTTTTTAACAGTGGTCAATTTCTTCAACTGTAAACGTGCCCTTTCGCAAGTTAGTACATATCAGTTTCAACCTGCTTGAAATCAGATAGAAATCCAGAGGACGCGATAAGAAAGCGTTACTTACAATCGTGACCTCAGATGTGAAGGATAACTTCTTGTTCAAACGATGATCTTTTTATGAAAATGATCAACATTTTTGCAGCTGAAAAATCCTGATAGAAATGTTGATTGATTCATTCATTTTGATAGATTTGTCATTTATTCAACAAAAATGAGATTGCAGTTTAGATAACTTTGACAAGAATGTATTTATCGAATATTCCTCGCTAGCAATGTGTAGTCAACATTTGATCAGTACACCCGGAGCACGATGAGAATATAAACTATTTTCCGTTTAACCTTATCATTCATTGTGATTAACAATAACCATAGAGTCACTCACGCATCTTCACGGCAACCGCATATGAACAGTCATTATCTTCGCAGAATCCTCCCGATATTTTTGCAGCACGAGCAAAATTGCAAAAAATTTGGTTTTAATAAAATCACGAAGTCCACTCAGCAAACTGTTAGCAATCAAACTTTTTTCATTATGATTCGTTTCGCTGAAAACAACTATCAACATGCAGCAACTTGGAAGTGCATAAATAAGAATTTATACATTTTCTTAAAATAATTTTAGTCTTTAAAAATGCGCATAAACCAACTATCGTCGGACAAATTGCTCCCAAGCGACTGGCGGGGCAATTCAATTTTGAGGTTGTTGTAGTCTCAATAGATTTTCAAGGTGTGCAAACATTAAACTAGGGAGAGTTTCGAGGTTGAGCGAAATTTTTGCATTAAAAGACACACTTTTACAATAAATGCTTCAAGCTTCCTTTGAGAGCTATTAAAATATGTTGAATACAAAGAATCTCATATCTGAACACGATACCTTGCCACCTTGTTCCGCCCTTCATCAAAATTTTAGCAAAACAGAAGGTTCAAAGTTGATTTACGCTAATAAAATGTATATGATAGAATATGTAGAAGCACTTTGGTCTCTAGTTGTTTCATAACATGTCAAATCTTAGAAAATGCAAATACCTTTTTGTCCTTTATAAGACATTTATCTTGCGGTCTATCCTGACAACACGCCTAAGAAATTAAACCTTCTCTTCTTTGTTTTCCAATAGTAAAACTTAACAACCAACGCGATTTTTCATGGCATAAAACGTCATTTGTTTCAAGCAAACCAAAGATTGAAGAAAATTCTTGACATTCCTTGGTAAGTAAAAGCACCCGTCTGTTTGCAAAATGATTCGCAAAATCAGCACTGCCATCAAAATGATCACCAGTTGCAGTTTTATGATGGATCAGCATTCATCTTCACCTCTGACGCGTACTTTAAAGACGCTCAAATACTCTTAAATGTCTGTCAAAACTCAATTCCCACAACTCTTGCAACACAATCTCTTCTAAAGGAAAAAACCTTAACTAAAAGAGTTTACTGGCAATTTCAAAAACTGAAAGAAAATCAACAATATTTAATAGCATAACTTCATGAGCACTATAATTACCAATTCTGTGTGCTGCAAATCCACGGCTGTTCACTACAAATGAAATAATTTTTAAACCAATCGAAAGTTAGTATTCTCGTCAGTTGTCTTGCATTCATTGCGAAGGTTACCGCATATTCTGTTCCCCTAGATGTGGGTGCTTTTGGAATGACGAAGTTGGCATCGGCTATCATTGCACCAAATAGCGCAGGTCGCTCCTCGTAGCCTCTGGCGAAGGTTAGTTCTTGAATGACGTTCACACACAACCGGTAATCGTAACGAGCCTGAAATAATAGATTTTCAATCAAGAAAAATTAAAAAGCATCCGCGAATACATCAATTAGATTACATTTTTTTAAAATTGCAGCCGGTTACCACAAAATTAGTTGACGAATTATTTAAATTACACACAGGTGATTATTATCGAGTGAACCTTTTCGAACAGTTTCAGCGTCTTAGAAAAGTTAAATTTCCGGAAAAGAGTTTTTACTCGCCTACATAAACAACTTACGTCGGACAAATCGCTCTTGCACGACAGGCGGGTGCAACTTAATTCGAGGGCTCTAGCCTATATTTTTATGGGTGCAAAATCATCCGACAAGGGAGGGATTCGAACCCCCGAAGTCAGAGAATGTCCTAGAACAACAGCCCAAAACGTTCAAGGAGAATTTTGCATACACGTTTACGAAAGCTGCTTCAAAATTCATTCGAGAGTAATCAATAATTGAACCCCAACACCCGCTATAAGGATGCATGCAGGTATGTATGGCTTTAACACATTCTGTGCCAGAGCTTAAAAAATTAAAAAGATAGAAACATAACCGACTAAACGTGGGAAGAATTGCTCTCGAACGACTAGGGGGAGCTCTAATCAATTGCAGCCTGCTTCAGTCGGGGGGGGGGGGGAGTAGGTAGGGAGGGGAGCATAAATGGGAATAAGAAGTTCAATAGTGGGCTTCAAATAACCACATTAGATGTTAACATATACCACTATTAAGATTTAAAGTAAAAAATGACACCAGTTTCGGCGCACTTTTCGTTTGACTTTTAGTATTAAATTGCCGCCAATTGAGTTCAGCCGGTTGAAATTGTGATTGAGAGAGAATTTTAGATCACGCGAAACGCAAAAAGTCAAGGGCGTAAAAGTCACGCGAAAAGTCAAAATTGTCAAGCGAAAATTTTGCATAAAAAAGACACACGTTTACAATAATTGCTATGAACTTCGTTCAAGAGCAATTAAACAGTATTCTCATTTGTATTTGTACAACAAGCGTTTGTATTTCGACCATACAATAATTTAATTCGGCGAAAGAGTACCACTGACTAAGTCTTAATCGTTCACTTACCCATATTTCCATAAGCGTCATGTCATCACTAGAATAATTGGAGGCTGCATTGATGTATTCTACGGGTGACATGCCATACCTTTGACCTTTCTCCAAATAGGTGTTTGTTTGATACTCACAACATGTCACTAAACAAAATAGCCAACCGTTAAGTTCTGGGCTATATGTAAAAGAAATAGGAATGTTCAACCAGAAATCTAGTTAATGCGCGACCGCAAATAAATTCCAACTATTTAGACGTAAATGCCACATAACCCGGGTCGAGGTTTTTGGGTGAATTTTTGTAAAAGATGCGGTGACTGCGGCGAAAAATAATTTGCCGCATTTCTTACAAAAATTCATCACATTTCTTACAAAAATTCACCGCATCGACTTTAGTGGCAAATTAATGCAAGAAATGCGGTGATAAAAAAAACTCACCGCATTTCTTACAAAAATCCACGTTTCTCTCTTCGTTTTTCTTCTCTTCTGTTTAAAAAAACAATAAAGGGCCGTGTACACCATCCGGCATCATGTATGTAGGTCGAAAAATAGGGCATGATGAGTAGGCTCTATCTGTACATCGTGGCAAACGTCATCCATCAGGTTTGCAAACACATCTCTAATTTCATTGTGTCGTAGGTGCGTATAACCGCCTTTGGCGCAATGGAGGGCATGGGTGAGGCTGAATTCTTTCCCGCATGGGCATATGGCTGGCGTGTTCTTCGCTTCCCAGGTGTAGCGAAGTGCTATTCCATCACGGAACTCAGTCTTCGTGAGGTCAAAACCATGTTTTGACAACGGAAGCGCGTTAAGCCAGCTTGATGCTCCTTTCTCCGAGGCCAGCTGGATGGTATACTTCATTTCTGGTAGATTGTTTTCGATTCTGGATTTTTTCGAGATGAGTTCGCGTTGATTGTCTGCTTTCTGTCTGAGACTGATCTTGGTTTGTTCTACTTCACATTGTTGAATATTATTGAATGACGCCAATGGTCTTGAGAGTTCAACTGATTGCTCAAGATTTTTGTGAAGATCTTGTGGGAGGGCGATGTTAAGCCCACCCATTCTGAGAGGGAGAGAAAAAAGTTCTCTTTCCTCTTGGATTACTTCTTTGCCGACGATGTTCGGTATGACTCGGCCAAGCCGCTCCTCCACCTTGTCCAGAACCCCGTCCATGGAAGGTGTAGTACGCGAGAGGAAGCTCAACTTCTGTTGAACCCCCTTCGTCAAACATGCATAGGCATTCTGGGGAGAGGTGAGAGCAAATTGACCAAGTCTGTCTAAACTTTTTGTGTATTTAGTTTCTGCATCTTTCAGGAAATTTTTACTGGCCTCAGAGCTTCCGATAACTGATCCCAGGACTCGAGCGCCCTGCGTGATTTCCACATTTGTGCCTGCAAACACAGTTGATGCTTGGCGCTCGCCTCCTGGCTTAATTATCAACTGACACTTCGGAGGATTGACAAGATATCCATACTTGGGACCGAGCTCAGTGAGCTTGTCGAAGAGTGCCCTGATATCTTCTAACTTACCGACGACGCTACCATCATCAGCATACCATTTTTGTGTCAAAGAGTCATTATGAAGTCTTGTTATTAGGGGTAGGATTGCGATTCCATACATTGCCATCGCAAGGGGATCGCCTTGTGTCGTACCTTCCTGAGACAGTATGGTCAACTTACCGATGTAGAGATGAGACGGGTGGCTATAGGAATTCTGTAAGGCAACATGCAAAGATGGGCATAAGGCTTTCACGTTCTCTAATGCTGTTCGTCTATTGAGCACGTTAAAAGCGTTTTTGGCATCAATTAGAAGAATTGCTTCGTTTTCGGGATCATCAAAACTGTGGCGAAGCGAATGTATGGCATGTTCTATGCCACATTTCTGGCCCAGGCACAGTTGCATGTTTCCACCGAGAGATGTTAGATCTTGCTTGATGCAGTCGACGATTATGCGTCCGGTGATGCGACGCATTACTTCACCAATACCAATAGGTCTCACACCTGGACATTTATCCAGAGCCACTAGTCGACAACCATTGTATGTAATCAAATCATCCGGTGGTATTATGGACGTGGCCAGCCTCTTAGCAAACTTTGCAACAAGCTTGCACAGGTTCGTGGAGGTTTGCCCGAAAGCAGAAAGTAGTCTACGCCAGTCATCGGCATCGAGACCTGAAGGCCCGGCACTGCCATGAGTCTTCATTGCATGCTTTCGGACGAGCCTGGCACTGATTTTGTCGAAGACAGCAGGGTGGTAAGGAAGCGTGCGTGGATGTTCGCTCTGAATGCAGTTGGGCTCCAAGGGTTGACCTTCAGGATGTTTGTCGCGTAAAATCTCGAGGACCGGTCTACCGTCTATGAGATCGGTAGGTGCGAGCACGCCGCCTTTGTGCTCATCCGAAAGAACGCGAATAGCATTACTGATCTTACCACGAGACATGAAATCGTTGAACATCTTGAGGTCAGAGTGCTGCTGTTTGTTCCTTGAATTCATTCTCATTTGGATTGCCTTCGCTTCACAGAACAGTTCTGAGAAGTTGCAGCTGTACCATGCTTGCAGTCTACGCTTGATGGTCTTATTGTTCGATCCATCGTCCGTGTTCTTTGTTCGACTGAGGGTTAGGTGCGGAAGTATCATACAGAGGGTCAGAGATATATCGGATCTATCCGTGTTTACGGCAATCGGGGAGAGGACACTGTGAAGGGCTTCGGCGAACTGTTCCCCTGTCTTGTTCTTACCGAGCGTGAAGAACGAGGGCTTCCAAGTGACGACCTCGCGGTATATTTGGCGCACTGTTACAGCGTGATGAGGCTGGAAGTGGTCCCAAAAATTATTCGATGCTGCGGCGACGGAACGTTCGGGGGCGTGCGATGTTGCAGGATCTATGAGTGCAGTGTCGGGAACGGTCAAAGCGTTGTGTGGTGCCGGCGTTGCGATTGCTGTTTCGGTGGCTGCGGTGATCTCAGAGCAGTTTTTGCAGCTGAAGTTTTCGGTCCAATCTTTCGCTGCGGCTAGACCACTGCATTTCACGTGCAAATATTTATAACATGTATGACACCAGACGCCTCCCCTACGTAGGGGACCCTTGCAGAGTGGACAGTGGGTTTGATCAGCCATCAAGCTGCGGGCTAGGAGTTGGGAAGGCTGCACTGAGGGGGACTAGATTAAGTTAATTACAGGAGAGCAATAACAGCAACGATATTTAAAGTATTGAATGATGTTAAACAGAATAATAGTGAAAACATGGTTTCCTTGAAAAGAGAAGTGCAAGTAGTATTATAGTGAGCTACACTCCCCGGGGGGGGGGGGGGGGGTGAGGTCCCCCATGTATTAAGATAGGGTATAGCGTATTTTTCGGGATTTGGGTCCTCCGTAACGTATTAAGATAGGGAATGAATGAGCATGTATTAAGATTAGGTATAGGGGCGTTAATGTATTAAGATAGGGTATAGCCGCCATGTATTAAGATTAGTTATAGCCGGCGACATGTATTAAGATTATGCGCCGACATGTATTAAGATTAGTAATAGCCGCCGACATGTATTAAGATTAGTAATAGCCGCCGACATGTATTAAGATTAGTAATAGCCGCCGACATGTATTAAGATTAGTAATAGCCGCCGACATGTATTAAGATTAGTAATAGCCGCCGACATGTATTGAGATTAGTAATAGCCGCCGACATGTATTGAGATTAGTTATAGCCGCGGACATGTATTGATTAGGTGCCGCCATGTATTAAGATAGGGTATAGGTTTTGTGTATGTATTTGTGCATGTACATTTTCTAGTAGTATAGTCGGTGCAAATGTGGGGGGTAGGTTCGGAGACGCTCCTGATAGGCTGAAATTTTGAGGGGAAAATATCAATGTTTGTGTAGTTATTAAGTGATTACGTGAGAACAATAGAATTGGCGTGGGTAATTAATTGCTGTAATTATGTGAGGGGTAATTATGGGACAGGTTGAATTTTGTTTACAAATTTTATGTTATTAAATTGTGAAATTAATTGGTGGGGGTTTTCAATTACCCTAGTTATCTGAGGGGTAATTATGTGACATGTTGAATTTTTGTTTACAAATTTTAGGTCAATTGCAAAGATTGTTCCCCTAATTGTTTGAATCAATTGTGTAACAAATGTCTTTTGCGCGCTCATTAATTGGAAAAAATTCAATGATAGAAAAAAATGAATTAAAATTGTATAAAATTACAGACACAGTATAAATGTAATAGAGAATACTAAAGAATTGTGCTATAGTAAAAGGATTTAAGTTATATGTTGAGTGGTGCTGTATGAATACCGTCAGACTGAACAATGCGCTTAGGGTAGAAATAGGACAGTCCCTTCTTTGTCTGCTCATACGTAGCAACACAATGGTTTATTGTTCTGAACCCTCTATTTGTTGAAGTAAGATTGATAATTTCATCCATCACACGTCGATATTTCTCCATCGGTCCATCTCCGTTCTCTTCTAGTGTTCTTTTATTGAGACCTTTACTGCTGAACTTGTATTTGTCAGACTGTGCATCGTAGCAACAATAAGTTTTGCTACAAAGACAAATCATTTCCGTACATCTGAATTCTTCCTTGAAAAGTCCTGGTTCCCGTTTATCATGCTTCTTATGCTTAGAACAACATGTTCTAGGGAAGAAATTTTTAATAGCATCTGCTTGGAAAGAGTCGTTACAGTCCTGCTTTCTCAATGCTTCCCATTCTTGTTTTTTAGCAGGTCGAATACAATCATACAAATTCTCATGAAATAAGGCTAAATAGAGGGAATCTGTATCCATCTCTAACTCCTCGAATTTATCCACGTCGCAAAATCTGTCAAAGAAGTTATAGTAGAGCTCCAACATACGTAATTTAGCGTACTGAAGTATGAAGAATCCAACTATTATAGGTTCGCGGTGTTCAATTTTTGATTTTGCTAGCTCAACTTCGTAAAGCTCTTTTGAGACATTGTTCAACCGCTTAAACATTTTCCCATTGATTGCTTTGTGCGTCTTCTCATCGTTCAATTATTTGGTTTCTGTATGTTTGCTTCTGTCCATAATCTGATAACCGTAAGAGCTATTACCCAATAATTTCATAGTCTCAGCAACAACGCTGGAATCAGGATTTTCATCTCCACCTCTTCTAGCGTCCACCACTGACTGTACAAAGGTGTTGAAACATTTGCGCGGCGTGTACTGTACAAATCTATAAATTCTTGTACATTTCAGACCGAGGCTGATGTAGAAATTTAGTAGGGGAGTAATAATTGTTCCATTTTCCAGATTGAAACTTGAAATTAGCATTCGCTGAGGTTGCTTCAGTAAGTTGTTTTCGACAGCGTAATCTCTCATATAATCCCCAATATCAGCTCGACTAACGTTGAAATTTTTAAAAATAGGCGGGAAATTCGAAAACTTGTACTTCAAACCTGTGGGAACTTCCAAATCACATTGTACGTATCCAAACATCTCCCCATCTCTTATTTTAGCTAGTAAAGACTCTTGCTTCAAAGGTAATTTGAAAGGAAAGTTCTTTCTCACGTGATTTCTGACATTTTCTTCTTCTTTAACACTTTCCCACCATTTACACTCCCAGATTTCAACAATCTTATATCCTTTACTTTTTAAGTAATCTCTTCTCAATTCATCATGTTCTCTTTTTCTAATCCCTCTCTGTGTTTCCTCTTCCGAGAGACTTGCTTTAGCTTCCTGACAAGGACAGAAATGAAAGTAACAACCCATGGCTTCAAACACCGTATTACAATGTGTGCAAAATCCGTCTACGCTAAAACAATCAATCTTCTTCTGTTTTCCGGTTGTGTAGTAGCTCTCAATTTTACATTCGGCACGTTGTGATTGAAGATATGACATAACCATGTTCTCAAATGTTCGAGATCTGTTTGTTCGAGCCCTGAATTTTTGAGAATCTGTATCAAATTCCCATCGAGTGTAAAGTCCAGTGGGCATTTCTTGACACATTGAAAAGGGATAGAGTTGGCTAGCGTCAATACCTACGATAGACTTGCAAAGGTTTTCAGAGTTTCGTATGAAGGTCTGATCAACTACTGCTTTTCTAGTAAAAACAATAGATGGACCACCAGTCATATCCTCACGTATTTTGTTATGTAAATCTTTGTCAGCTTCAACAAATGGAAAAAACTTGTGGTTTGTTGACTTGTGAAGACAGATATTAGCCAAGTTCGGAAGTGTAAATCCAAGTTCTAACATATCGATACCCTTGTTGTGATAAAACTCCATCATTTTTTGCATTGCCTCCAGTGTTGGAACAACATCCTTGTTGTTGTACCACTTGACAAAATCTCTGAATGTAGCCATTTTTTCTTGCTCCCAGACCACTTTCAGGTAATTGTAATTGTCAATTCCAGATGGAGGAACATTTTTCAACCTCAACTTTTTTAATGACTGTTGTTGAGAAAATCCACTGTTAAGCAATTTAGTGAAATCAGTAAATTCCTTCTCCAGTGGATTATAGTTTCTCAGTTTGCTAAAGAAACGGTCGTAAGGGGGGAGAAAAGTTGCATCGAGCTTTTCGGGAGAGTCAAACCACTCATAGGGGAAGAATCCTTTGGTCTCATTTGTCTTGTATGCTTTAAGGAAAGAATCAAGTGATGTAGCTCCACCGAGAAAGTTGAGGATATCGAGAAATTGTACATCACCAAACTTAAGAGAAACAAAGTGATTTGCTTTTTTAATAACAGTAGGTTGAATGTCGCGCTCATGAATAAGATAGGGTAGGAGATAGGACTTAATGAGATTTAAATCATATTTTCCACTATTGAATCCGAACACAGGTAAAGTGTTCACATAACGCTCAAAGTGCTGCTGTAAGTCCAAAAGCTGGTTTTTCTGCATTTGGAGAAATTGCGTAGACATATCAGCTTCATCATCTTCTTCGGTACGTTCATCTTCACACTCAAATGCTGAAGCGTTTTGATCCTTTCTTTTAATTAAATTTTCGCCAATTGCGTTAACTCGTGCTCTGATTACTGCTTCAATAGAGGAAAACTTTGTCCACATTTCAGTTTTACTTTTGTTCGCTAAGTCTTCAATAGCTTCAACAAAAGATATAATGAGAGCTTTCGGATCTTTATCGCATAGGAAGACAGGTTCATCAATTAAATTGGAGGAAATAGAGACAGAGATTGGTTCATGCTTTCCAATCCAAGTGGTTGTGTTTGTATCTTTTAATTGGTCGGAGGGTACACATATCGATTCAAAGTCAAAAATAGCTAAGTTCTTGAACAATTTTTGATCATCGTTGTAGGAAATTCCAAATCCGTCAAGCTTATCAAATAAGGTCTCGCGCAATGTATACACACTCTTTGGGTAAATATGCTGTACTCTATCTTTACACGTTTTAACATGGCGGTTGAAATTTCCCGCTTTCTGAATGAACGTATCGCAACTGGGACAATGGAATCGTTTAAAGAATGTGTTGATATCATCTACATAGCATATGTGGTTGTTGTAACGTAATAAATTAATATTTTTCTCATACATTTCAATACTTCTCGCAAGTTGACCAACAAAATCTCCATCTACAATGTCAATATCGTAAATAAATATGTTGTGCTTTATCGCATTTTCAACAAATACAAGATGATCGATCGATACCCCTCTGAAATTGATTGCGTCTTGTCCAGATTCGTGGAGGAATGCACTAAACAAATTTTTTGCATTGATCTCAAGCTCCGATGATCCATATAAGTGAACAGCTATAGCTCGGAATAAGCAAAGATAATCTTTGTAAGTCTCACCATAGCCATTCGATACGAGACAATTCACATCTGGTCGTCTGAGTAACTGTTCAGGAAGAACAGCATCGGTACATACCATTGGAATGGATTTTAGGAGAGCGCAAAATATTGTTACATTTGTAGTCAGAGCAAATCGCCATTTTGTATTCTCCCGCTCCTGAGCACACGTCTCCACTAAATCCATCTTTTCAATCCTGTCCTGAAGAGAGACTAAGTCTCCTTTGGAACAGAGTAGATGAGATTTCTCGAAGAAAGTGTTGTTCTCGTGAGCGTAGAAGTATCGATATTCGTCCGTATCCACATTTCTTAATATAAATCCTAGAGCTAAGTTGACTTTGGCTGCACAGTTGAGTTTTTCGAATACTTCTTTCAACTTTTTATTAATTTCATGAGGATCGAGCTTGGACAGCTTGAAGTTGAACACTTGATGTCTTCCATTTTCCATCTCAGTATCGTCAAAAAAGTGCTGGCAAGCACTAAGTTCTTGTTGTAGCTGCTCGTTGTCCTTTTCTAGCTCCTCTGATTCTAGAACTTCTTTAAGCTTTTCACTCGATTTTGTTCCAACTTTTGTTGAAGTTCCATGCTTTCTCCTCTTGTGTTGTTGAAGAGAATAGAAACTCGGAAACTCCTCCAAGCATACAGTACACATAGTGCTTAGCTTTGTATCCTTAGGAGCGTGATGCTTAGCAATGTGGTAATTCATGTCTTCTTTCTTCTTTGTACTGAAATGTGGACATTTGGGACAAAATAGAGTCCCACTATCACAAGACTGCTTTTGCCTTGCCATATTCTTCTTCACCACCATTTTGTTGCACTTTGTGCATTTCACTGGGAGATTTCTATCGAGAGAAGGCATTGTTTTGGTACAAGATGAAACAAATTCGGGTATTGTGACGAGCAACTAATTGTGACAATAACAAAGTGAGAATGAAAGAAATTATTTTTGTACATTTAGGGAACGCAGCTATGACGCATCACTCCATATATGGAAATTTATCATTTCCATTTTAAGAAGCTTGTTGTCATAACCGAACATTCTAGAACATAATGAATAAACCAATCAGATTCTTCCATTTACAAATACCTTTAATAATTAAGAACATTCTTTTTAAATGTGTGAATTCATTCCTTGGAGTAAACTAAAAAATAGCAAATCATTCTTATATATCTTCTTAATCATTTCTTTTACATTTTATTTAAGTTTTCATATTTCATCCAGCCATAATCCAAAAACAGACTCACAACAAATTAAAACAAATTGTTCCAATCTTAACAAACTCTGTGATTCAAATTTGTGTCTATCCGCAATTGACAGAATCCGGTGCTTGCAAACAAATCTAGTCCTATTGAAAATTGAAATTAGCACATGAATGTGCTTTTACAACAATGTTAAAGATGTCGAAAACAAATATTCATCCATACTTCACGAACAAATATTTACTTTACAACTTAACGTTATTGTCTTGGAACCTCTCAACCAATCAAAATCCCGTGTTAAAGAAATTATTCTGAAGATTAACAATTTTATTTTGTGTAATTGTTTCTTAATTTTAATTTTCTTTTACATAAACAGAGTATTGCGTGAAATTTTGCTCATTTGCGAAAAATGTTAATCAAAAATCATTTACAGTTGTTGGAAAAAATATATAAGAGGAAAGAAGGAATTGCCGATGCTTACAAAGTTGACGAGATTGATGTTGATTCCTATTTTTTCTACAATTTCTTGGACATTTGCGTTCAGAATGACAGAATAATCCGATTTAGTAAAGGATTCGAATATGCAACATTTTCCATTAAAAAATTCAAATATGATGATTATATAACGAAACAATCATTTGATTTATCGTCAGAGCTACACATTAACAAGTACAAAATTTTATTTATTTTGAATTCTGTTCCCGAAATGTTAGAACAGTACAGAAATCTAGCACAAGCGAACTGTATTCCAATTCCTGACCCCATAGCAATCACTTCATCTGTACAAAGCGCGTTGTTTTTTCATTATTATACAGATTACAATTCTGAAGGAGTAAAAATTCGATTTGGAATTCGGCTCCCAAATATATATGTACAAAAGTTCTGTTCCAAAAATGGAATACTTTCCGAGATTGATTTAAAATTTAACGAAGTTGAACAAATTTATCAGAGCTTAACATTTTTGGTAAATTATGTCACTTCGTTCCCAATGAGCTATCCTTATTTAGTAAACAAGTAGTCATATCATGTGATACATGTATTATTCAAAAACCATATTTGGTTTCTTTTCACGCATTGATGTTCCTGCTTCGTATACGAGCATCATTTTATAACAAATTCTTCCATATTTGGATACATTAAATGATTTCCATTTCCTGTTTCGGTTACTAACGTCAGTTTTTCTACAAAATATTTCCTTCTTTGGTTACTTTGTTCTTATTGGACGGAATTCACTATAAATAGGAGCGACAAAGTTAGACTTCATCATTCTCTTTCATTTCCTCAAAATTAATTTCACCTCTGTTCCTCATCGTCCTGCTAACTACTCTTCAAAACTTTATACAATTGAGTTCCTACATTCACATTCTTCTTATCTACAGATCCTACTTCAGTTGTAACGTTTATCTGTTTCTAACTTAGATATTCTTTTTGTCCTACTATAAAGTGAATTTTGTTGTTTTCTAACTTACTCTCTACTTGACAGTTTTCAATACGTTCATTTACAAACTGCTTTTGTTCCTAAAAAATCCACTTCTATCAACTCATCTGAACAAAATGGAGTTTACTGTGCAAAACAACAGTCTTCTGTACTCATTTTCCTTCACTGAGGAGACTGCTCGGATAAGTATTAAAGACTTATCAAACGGATTATATGAGTCTGTAATGACTTTACCCATCACTGTGTGGCATATTATTGAACACCAGCGACAACAGTTCGACACCTATCATCAGGGTCAGGTTCCAATTACGGAGAATCAGCTTGGAACTCAAGCGATGGGACACGAAGTTGCTGTTATTAGTGGGCACCACTATCCCCACGTTGCTGGGACAGAATTTCCACCTACCTACGTCACTGGCAACATTCAATATACTTTCCCTTGGGAAGAAGGGCAAATTCCCAACTCTTGGTTCTCTAGCCCGGATGTAAATCAAGTTTTGAGTTCAGTGGAGGAGTCAGGGAATTTGCTTCAAACTGTGTCAAGCTTTGATGGGAGCGAGCTAAGTGTTGATACTAGCACTTGGACAACAAATGAACAGCAGAACTTTGATCCGGCACAGTACTATGGTTCTACTGATATGTCGACTACTCCATCAATGACAACACCTTCCATAGAGGATGGAACGGCGCACAATCCAATTTTGCTGACTGATGAAAACTCAACAACTTCAATCAGCGTTCAACCAACTGATCCTCCAGTAATATTTGAACGTTCTAGACCTTTTGGGAATGAGATTCAAAACTTACCAGAGTATGTTGTGAGAACTCTGTTTGAATAGATTCGAGTTGGTACAATTTTGCAGCTTCATTTGTAATCGATCTTAACGGAAAAGTTGTATGTTGATTTATACATTTTCCTGGTGATGTATTTAAACATTCTTTATAATATAATTTTTCTCATGTGAGCTTTCTTTTCTAAACCAGTCCACAAGGATATAATCAAACAAAATTTTGAATTTTGAAACTTCGTTACAAAACTTGATATTTAACGGAAATAGCATTATCAAAACTCGACATTTAACAAAAGTTTTTGATCAAAAATTTGATATTTGAGAAAAAAAACTGAGCAGAAATTTGATTTCTAAGAAAAAAACCTGTATGAAAACTCGATTTTTAAGTTGTTATAGAAAAAAAAAACTTGTCATTTTACAAATTAAAAAATCTCTTCCTTTTTTGCGTTGAATTATACCGTAAACTGGTGAAAATCAGGAAAAAATTTGCGCTTTATTGTATCCAATTGGAAACTGTTTTTTGATATTTAAACAAAAAGATTGAATGAAAACTCGACATTTAACAAAAATTTCGTTGAGAAAACTCGACTTTTATTAAAATAAATTGTTCCAAAACCCAACAGTTAACAAAAATTTTTGTGAGAAAACTCGACTTTTAAAAGAATAATTTGTTACAAAACTTGACATTTAACAGATTAGAGGTATCAATTTAAACATTTAAGAAAAAGATTGTATAAAATGAAAAATTGAATTTTCTTGATTTTTAAACCAAATATAAAACTGATATTATGTAAATAATTGTGATGCAATTACAAATTTATTACTTTCTAATTTCAAGATATAACAGAGAATTATCAATTAAGCCATGGCCGTCTAACAAACAGTCAACAATTTTTATCAATTCACCCTCATATTTTGAGTTTTTAAGAGATTGAATTCTGTCCAGAAAAGAAGATCCCATTGTTTGTGTGCTTACATTTCTTTGTTCAGCGCGTAGTAGATGTCTCTTGAACTTCTTTCTACTCAATCTTTTTTTAGACACACTAGGTAACTTCTCAACATATTTGTTCTCATAATTGTGTTGTACTGCTCTGTCTAACTGAGTAAAGACAAGTCCCGATTCTTCCAAAATATTGCCAAAAAATTGATGTTTATATAATGTATATAAACAATCAACTGTCTGATATAAATAGGAGAGATCTTCCAGTTTTTGAAGCAAGTCTCCGATGGAGAGAGAAATGAGAACAATGTGATATCGACAGGTTTTCAGGGGACAGAAACTGTTGTGTGAAGCAACAACATATTCACTTGTAAGAATATATGGTCTATAATCTTTGACAGATACAGATATAAACAACGCCTTTTCACAGAATTTTTTGTAAAAGTGTGGTAAAACCTGACACATAACTGCTGCCATTCTGTAAAATTATTTAGTTCTAAAGAAATTGATTTCCTTATTTGAACTTAAATTCCAAATAAGGAAACTAATTTATTTACTAAAAATAAAACCAAATTCCGAATAAGGAAATCAACTTATAAATTATAAAGGAATTCAAATTCCAAATAAGGAAACCAATGAAATTGTTATGTGCAATTTAAAATCTCATTTGAACTATGAATCAATTCAAGAAACAGCGGATTAAGAAATTTCGATGTTTTACTTAATCAAAATATTTTCGTCACTACTTCTCTCTAATGCAACACAGACGTGCTAAACACAAAGACTCTTTTTCTATAATGATTCAGAAGTTTTCTTTATTGAAAATTTCTGATTATAAATCCTTTTAAGGAAGAATTCTAAATAGACACATTTTTCTCTTCCTTTTTAGGAAATTGTGCGAAAACAATGATGTCATTAGCATAAAAGGAAATTCTGCGTTGTAGAGGCCCTTAATTTTTTAAGCAAATCATTTAATCAACTTCTCGCAGCTTACACAAGTTACGTAAATGTCTCTCTCCAAAGTATCTCCTTGTTACTCGAGCGCTCCATCAATGTTTACAGATTCACAACCTAAATTGGGTACTGATTCCGTCCCATTTTATATTGACTTTGGTTCTCATCCAAACAGATTTGGGAGATTTACTGTGTCCCAAATATTTAGAAATGGACAAAATTACTCGGAACCAACTTTTCAAGTCTTTAAAAAAGATAAATGTGGAACATTTAAAAAGTACCAACAACTGAGAATTGGAGATTACGAATTCAAGAAATTTTGTCTTCTGAAGAACGATCTGCTGAATGGAGACTGGGAAATTCGAGAATCCAGCTCAATTTGAGAAGAACCCAAAAATGGAAGACGTGCTGCAACAATGTCACAAAGCAAGAGAGATCAGCATTGGAAAAAATCGAAGACTCTACGTTACCTTTATACAGTACGTTCAGGACAATCCAGCTTCAGTTTATGTCCAGATCCGAATATTTTGTCGCAAAGAGAGCAATGAGTTCAAGCAAGTGACTTACGTCAGCTATAAAATGGAAGAATTCAAGGAACTCATTGAAAATCTTAAAGACTTCTCTAATATTGAACAATGTACATTTCAATAACTACTGCTGCGCAATATTATGTGTTTTTTAAATTGAATGATGAATATTTGGTGATTATATGTATTTGACTTTCAGTAAACATTTTTTCATTTGAAACTTTTTTCTTCTTAGAATGAGTTGGGATATTGGATGCTCTAGAAACATTTTCTTAAGTCTCAGAGATAAATCAAAAGTTTTTCACGTCAGGTTACATCACGAGCTTAAAAGGTATTCATATACAGTTCTTGAAGCGCAAAATTTTCCCAATTTGGATAATTTAGACGTAGAGTCCCAAATTTCTGAATTCAAGTGGGTTATTCATAATGGGCTGCGCAGAACAACTCTAACATATCGTTCTGACAAACAAGAAATTTCCATTTCTCAACATCGCTGGAACGGATATCAGTGGAGTTTTCTTACAAAGATTGATTTGAAAAAAGAGGAGTATAAAAATCTAGTAGATCATCTACCAACACTTCTTTCCTATATAGAAAATTACAAAAAGACTTGCATTATTTTGGACGAAACAACTCAGAGTTAATGAATATTGTTACTCTGGTAAACATTTTCAATTGTTACGGAAGCATACTTTCAATGTTCCCTACGAACGAAAAACGTAAAAACTGTTTTCTCGCAGCGTGTAAAATTTGGGACCGAAATGTCGATTTGGACGAAATTGATCAAAAGTTTCCTCACGGAGGAAGAATTGGATATGAAAACTCTCTTTTGGACTTTTTCTTAGCTAGATCAAAAATTTTTCGTCTACATGCAATTTTACATGATTCTGCTGGAGCTGTGAAAACAACAACAGACGAAGGACCAGGTTATTGTTACATACTGCCGCAATTACCCAGCTCCTGTCTTCTAGGTCATATAACTGGATTATTCTTTTGTCTCTACATCAAAGTTTGTCATCCTCATATTTTTAAAATACTAGATTGTTATACTAGATGACTCTCGTTGTGTTTGATATTGAGTGCTTGGAGGGAACAGTTGTCAAGGAGCTGGGAATTTTCAAGGACGGAATTGTGTTAGGATATACATTCCTCCCACCGAATGACTACAAGCCAACATTTCAAGCAAAGTGGAACACAAAGAATTTACATGGAATAAACTGGAATAATGGAAAAGTTGATTACTCAGATCTTCCAACCATAATTCATCAACATTGTTCTCCTACAACCGAATACTTTGCCAAAGGATTGGAGAAATGTAAAATCCTATCCAATTATTGGTGTAAGGATGTGGAAAATTTGGACGATTTTGGATGTCCAAAAGCCTCTAAGTTGATTTCCAACGAAGATACCATCTGGGAATGTAGTAACTACCCCTTCCGACACAAGAAAACATTGCACTGTGCAGAGAAGAAAGCTTATGCTTATGGAACTTGGGTTCTTAATTTTTTTGACAAAATTTAATATTTGTAAAAATTTTTATGTACTTTGATTGTAATGTATCATATTGTCTTTTAATTAATTTTTAAAATCATTTTTTTCGCCTACAAAACATAGAAAAGTTGCTTCAAAAATGAGAAAGTTGAACAAATTTTGTCCTAGCGTTACACAGTTATTCTTCATTTCAATTCTGTCGTTTTTCTTAATTTTGAATTTATTCTCCTTTTTTATGCTTTCTGTTATTAATTCCTGTGAAGAGACAGTGTTTTGGCTGTCGCTGTTGTTTGTTTCTTTTTTATGTTTAGAAGCTTATCTCATTTTTTTATTTATTTACATCACAATTCAGTTGAAACATTTTCTCTATCGTCTCAATGATTACGTTTAAATGACTGAGCATACAGATAAAGGATTAAATTTGGGTAATTTTGTCTTTGATGATAATAATCAGGAACGACAATCATGGAAATGTTTTGGACAGGCTTGTAATAGGTCTCTAGTCGTTTTTCTGTCCCAATTTTTTGTTATACTCGTAATTCTGGTCTGTTGTATAGTACGAATAACATTGGCTACAACGTGTGAAGAAACAACAGTTTGGATTGCAATCCTTTCTAGTACAGTTGGTTATATTTTACCTTCACCTAAATTATGAACAAGATAATTTCAATAAAAGAACGAATTTTTATTTCATTGGTTGGCCCAAGCGGATCTGGGAAATCTCATCTTATACATGAATGGTTAACAATTGGAACTTTTCAACCAGAGTTCGACAAAATTTACTACTTCTATCAACATTATCAATCTCTTTATGGTTTAATGTCTAAAGATGTTAAAAATATTGAGTTCATAGAAGGAGTTGACTTTGAGTTTATTCAAAACCTCCCAAATAACGGAACAAAGTATCTGTTAATTTTTGACGACTCTTGTGAGGAGATTTCCAGCTCTAAAGATTTCGTTAAAATTGCAACAGCTGGAAGACATAAAGGACTCAGCACAATATACATCAAACACAATTTATTTCATCAGAGTAGATTAGGAAGAGATATAGAGTTACAAAATACTCATATCGTCTTGTTCAAATCTCCTAGAGATGTACTGCAAATAAACACTCTGAGCCAACAGTTGGGATTAGGTTCACAATTAAAAGATTGGTATACCAAAGCAACTTCTATTCCTTATGGTCATTTACTTATTGATTTAACTCCCAAAACAGTCGACTCTCTTCGATTTTGTACAAATAGTGGATCGATTTCTTCAATTTTTTTCCTTCCACAACATAAACAGCAGACCACATTTTTGAGTGATGAGCACACAACATCTCTCTACTCTGACAACGTTCCAAAGTTATTCCCGGAACTTCAAAAGAACTTACCTAAAAAATTGTCCGAAAGAATTTATTCAGTTCCTAAACGAGTGCATCGTAAACATGCTCAGAGGAGAACTGCAAGATATTCAAAAACGAGACGTAAAAAAGTATCAAGACGAAATTCATCAGCTTATTCTAAAAAGAACTGGAATAAATAAAAGGAGAGCAATTTTAAGTTCAAGGAAAGGAATAGAACTTATATCAATTCTAACTCCGTCTATCATTAACCGTCTTTCTTGAAATGGAACAGTTTGTTTTGATTCCTCAACAGCTTTACGAACAAAAATTCAAATTACATGTGTATAAATTGGACGAGAGTGAGGAAAAAGTTAACTTCGTTCCACAAAATTTAGATTCTCTTCACAAGGACATCACCACTAACACAAAATCATTCAAAAACGAGTCAGTTGTAGATCAAATACTCAAATGTCCTCGAATCAAGCTGTCCCTCAGTGACTCCATTTTACTGGATGGAAGAGATACAAATGTAGCATTTACCGATTTTATTTACGCATTGAAGAGAAAAAATATTGCATTTCCTGATATATATTACACAATACTTGATGCTACAGGGATAAGTCCGAGCAAAATTGTAAACAAGGATGCCAAAAGCAAAGACAGAGGGAGTTGGATCCCTTTCAAAATCTGAAAAAGCGAAACTTCAACGATTATACAAAGAAGGAAAAGCTGCATTTGGATCGGTTAGAAATCTTCAAAAAGCGAGCGGTTTATCAAGAGGTAAGGTTATTTCCTTTCTCCACACTGAAAATTCCTATACAAAATACCGTCAAGCAAATCGACATTTTAGACGATTACCTGCATTTGCAAAGCGGATAAATGAAATTTGGTGTCTTGATTTAGCTTTTATGGACAAATTGTCAGAGTTTAATAACGGAGTAAAGTATTTATTAATCTGCGTTGATGTATTTTCTCGTTTTGTCCGTGTTCAACCAATGAAATCAAAGTATTCTACAGATGCTGTAGCAGCTTTCAAAAAAATGCTACGAAAAAACAACATCCCACAAAAAGTATGGGTTGATCAAGGAACAGAGTTTGGTGGCGAATTTCGGAAATTTTGTGGAGAAAAGAAAATTAAAATTTATTCAACGAGAAGTGAAACAAAAGCTGCCGTAGCTGAGAGAGCTATCAGATCTTTGAAAAACATTATTTATCGCTTCATGGAAGAAAACGGACATAAGTACCTTGTAAAAATGGGATCTTTCCTAAATACAATGAATAGTAGAGTAAATAGATCTACAGGTAAAGCTCCAAAGGAGGTAAAAAACAAAGACTTTTTATCAATCTTTTACAAAAATCCGATCAGACAATACAAAAAACCTCGGTTTAAAGTAGGGGATAAAGTACGAATTTCGAAATACGACATTCCTTTTAGAAAAGGATACAAGTCACAGTTCACGAGTGAAATCTTTGAAATTGTTAAGATTGCTACGTACAAACCTCCAACATACAACCTCAAGGGAGAGCAGGGTGATGAAATACTAGGAAAATTTTATGAACAAGAGCTCTCAAAGTGTATCATTTAGTGATGAACTCTTTTACGGTAGAGCTGGTTTCCAACGCATCCTTTGATTGTTATCCAAATAATACATTGAGTTCTTTTACCAATTTCCTTCCCGAACAGATTAACCTTGAAGGAGAATGGGAGGTGGCAATAACCGAACTATCATATCCGTCTTTGTACCAGAATATTACAGATGGAAAATTTTTCTATCTAGATGCTGCAACTCCAGATACAAAACCTTCCGATTATTATTCAATTGATGCAGGACTATATCCATCAATATCTGATATTGTGAACGAAATGAACAAACAAATTCAGGAAAGAGAAAAGTATGAGAAAACTCCAATCAAAATAAAAGTCAACAGAATTACACAGAGAATATCCCTAAGCCTTCCTAATGAAAACTCGTTACTAGTTATCTTCAGTACTGATCTCTGTCACGTATTTGGGTGTGAGGAAGCTGTTTACGGAATGGGTGTTTTTATGAGTGGTGCTGGACCACATTTTCCTAAATTTCCTTATGATATTGTTCGAATTCATACTCTCATGGTATACAGTGATATTGTTGAATACAATATTGTAGGTGATACAAAAGCCGCGCTTTTGAGATGTATTCCGTTTATTTCTAAAATTAAGAATGGAGACATAATATCTACTGGACAATATATGAATTATCAAAACTTCCCAAATCTACAATTTAAAAAAATTCTTAAAAATTCTTTCCACAGCATTAAACTTGAGCTCCGCGACTCATACGGTGAAAAAGTTCCCTTCAATTCAGTAGGTGTAACAAGAGCTGTATTGATGTTCAGAAGAGCTTCAGACAATCATTTTTAAAATTAAGTTTACAAAAAATGGTTGCAGACAGTGATTTACCGTATTTTCGTGGTTATTCAAGACAAAGGGGAAGAGGATATGGAGCTTTAGCACAAACAATTGGGAGAACTGCAATTCCTTTTTTGAGACGATATGTTGTACCAGCAGCTAAAAGAGTTGGTGCTGACTTGATTGAATTAGCTGCGCCAGAAATCGGAAATGTATTAGCTGGAAGGAAAAAGTTCAAATCTGCAGCCACAGATGTTGGAAAGAAAACTTTACGTAAACAACTAGGAGGAGGAAAACCTAGAAAACGACGTATTATTCGAAAACGCTCGCCAAAAATCAGTCGACGTCGTCGAACTAGGAGGGATATTTTTACCAAACTAAAATGAATACCAGATCAACAAATGACAGTAATTTCCGTTATGGACACTTTACAAATTCTTGCTTGGAGATTTTTGACAAAATTCCGGTTTTGGAACCAATTGAATCATCCCATATTCAAGAAGTTTATCCCAGCACTTCATTGGATGAAAGCAGCATTGAATTTGAATTTGAAACAGATAGAAGTATTTATCTCGATATGAGAGATATTCATTTACAAATTAAAGTTGGATTACAAAAGGGAAGATTATTTGACGATTTCATGAAAAAAGAGGAGCATGGAAAACCAGATATGGGTATGACTTTCACCGATGATGATTTACAATATTTGACTCATGTCAACAACTTGTTACACTCTCTTTTCTCCAACTGCGAAGTGTATTTAAACAATCAACAAGTGTACAACTCTAACGGACTCTATGGACACAAAGCTCTGATATCCAATGAATTCAATGCTTCTACAATGAATAATGAAGGAATTTTGGCTTGTCATGGATACGAATTTGAGAAAGATCCTAGTGATTATGAAAAAAGTCCGTTCATAGATAGGGAAGAAGAGCTTTTAGTGAAAGATGGGGTTACCTTATATGGTAAACTTGCAATCGACTTATTTCAATGTGAAAAATTATTACTTCCAAATACAAAAATTAGACTCAAATTGATTCGAGCGAGACCAAATTTTTACATGATTTCCTACAATCCACATGTTTCCCTTAGAGTTCTTGACTGTTCACTTTTTACGAGACGTGTTGTCGTTAATGAGGTCTATCACCAGACAATCAAGTATCAACTAACACATCAACCAGCTTGCTATAATTTTATGGAGACAATTGCGCGAACATTTATTATTCCTTCTGGACAAAATCAATTTATTCAGGAAAATGTTTTCAATAATGCCCCAATCAGACGAATTGCAATAGCAATGAACACTAATTCAGCATTCACCGGACATTTTCAAGAAAATCCTTTTCATTATCGAAAGTTTGGACTGCGGGAGCTGAGAATTGTTCGAGGGGGGAGAGCTGTTGTCTCAATTGATACAACCAACAATTGTAGAGCTTATGTTACAACAATGAAGGCAATGAACTTCAACGAAGAAACTCCTGCGTTACCGAATGATTTCTTCACAGATCATTATGTGCTTGTATTCGATCTCACATCACTCCAAGATGCTGGTGAAAATGTCCATTATCCTGAACTCAGTGGGGAAAGTCTTCGTTTAGAAATGTTCTTTGAACGTCCGCTAACCAATGTTACCGAGTTAATTGTTCTCGGAGAACGAATCTCAACAGTTAAAATTGATCAGTTTGGAACAGTTGCTAAGAATGTCTGAAGAACTCTGCATTAATCAAGATTTTTTAATTTTCTTCTCAATTTTTTATGGTTTTTATATTATTGCCTTCTGCGTTGGAACATTTGTTGGATATGTACTTTCATCGCCCAGTTGCAACCCTTTTCACACTATAATATCAAGATAGGGAATGGATGAAAATTGGGGTAGACCTACTCCAAACTTATATGTATACCTTATTTGTGCAGTATTCCTGGGACTTTTAATCATCATTATTATCTTTCATCCCGATGTCACAGGTAATAGTGAAGACAGAGTAAGTAAATCTACAGGAGATCTGATACGTAAAATTCCCCAATCTAAAGATTGTTGCTTTATTGAAAAGAACGAATCATTTCAACTTGATTGTAATGTGAGAAATCCCTGTTCAAACGGAGCTTGCGAATTGAAACAGAAGATTATTTGTCATGGATAATCAATCTCTTCAACAAATTATTGAACGCATTCCTGAGCTAAAATTCAAATACATTGGATCGTTTCCAGCAGATTTCATTCCAAATTTACCCAAATTCAGCTTTGCAATCATTAACACTGCTTCGAGTAAAGAAGTCGGTGAACATTGGATATTGATTGCTCGACTCAACAGAAGTTACTATTATGCGGATTCTCTGGCTCGATCAGTAACACATTACAAATTTTTAGGTAAAAAGTACCAAAAAATAATACATCGACCACTTCAGAAGATGCAAAATTTGTGTGGATTCTACGCAATTTTTGCAGCATTTCAACTATTTAAGTTTTTTCAAACCAACTTGAACAATATTCATGATGTACACGTGTTAAATTTTATAAGTAACTATATGTAGTAGTGTTCATTTTGGTATTTAGTAAGCTGAAGTTAATAAAGTCGATAGTATATGTTTCTCGTAACTGTTTCTCGTGAGTTTTCTAAACTTTTTTTATCGAACTTTATTAACCACTCGGCTAAGTGTACCTTGATGTTCATTGAAATTTATACAGTTTATTGTAAATGATTGAGTAATTTTGTATTTTGATGCTCATAATTTGTACTGTGTCTGTCATTTTATACTATTTTAATTCATTTTTTTCTTTTATTTAACATCTTTTTTCAAATAATGTACAAAAAATAATGCATATATGCATGTAATTAGCAAGATGGCGCAGTGGGAGCGCGCTGGGCCCATAACCCAGAGGACGGTAGATCAAAACTACCTCTTGCTATCTTGACTTTTTCCAATTAATGAGCGCGCAAAAGACATTTGTTACACAATTGATTCAAACAATTAGGGGAACAATCTTTGCAATTGACCTAAAATTTGTAAACAAAAATTCAACATGTCACATAATTACCCCTCAGATAACTAGGGTAATTGAAAACCCCCACCAATTAATTTCACAATTTAATAACATAAAATTTGTAAACAAAATTCAACCTGTCACATAATTACCCCTCACATAATTACAGCAATTAATTACCCACGCCAATTCTATTGTTCTCAAGTAAACACTTAATAACTACACAAACATTGATATTTTCCCCTCAAAATTTCAGCCTATCAGGAGCGTCTCCGAACCTACCCCCCACATTTGCACCGACTATACTACTCTTAATACATGGCGGCGGCTATAACTAATCTTAATACATGTCGGCGGCTATTACTAATCTCAATACATGTCGGCGGCTATTACTAATCTTAATACATGTCGGCGCATAATCTTAATACATGTCGCCGGCTATAACTAATCTTAATACATGGCGGCTATACCCAATCTTAATACATGGCGGCTATACCCAATCTTAATACATGGAGATTCTATTCCTAATCTTAATACATGGAGATTCTATTCCTAATCTTAATACATGCAACCTATACCTAATCTTAATACATTAACACCGCTATACCTAATCTTAATACATGCTAATTCATTCCCTATCTTAATACGTTAGGGAGGACCCAAATCCCGAAAAATACGCTATACCCTATCTTAATACATGGGGGACCTCACCCCCCCGGGGAGTGTAGCTCACTATATTACTACTAATGCACGGTGTCTTTACAGAACAGGTTAGGTTCAAGAACATTTCTAAATGAGGGTGAAACAATAAACAACTTTAGGGCACAAGAATCAATATAAATATACAAAGCGTAGTTAAGGGCACTGATTTTCTTATTTATGAGGCGATTACAGCTGCTGGGTATAACTTTGGGAACAATCAAATTATTTGGGCTAAATTTAACAATAATCAGCTGAATGAGGAATTTCCAATGCTCTATGAAAGTTTCAATACTACTACGGTGATCATTGAAGCCGGCAATTACTACAACAGTGTTCAGCTTCTGGTCTGGGTATTTATTGATAACATCACAGAGATCTAGCAGTTTAGCACCTCGATAGGAGTGAACACAACCCTTTACTTGACCCTCGTCTATATATTTGGTACGAGAAGTACCCAAGACCAAGTCCGAGCAGCTGGAGGGAAGAGGGTAGGCATCAAAACGTCCCATTCACAGAGCCTGCTAACATTCAAAACACAAAAAATGCTCTAAAAATGAAATCAATTAGAATGCTACGACCTGATGTGATGAAGGAAGATGGTTGGCATCAAAACATCCCATTCACGGAGCCTGCTAACATTCAAAAACACAAGAAATTGTTCTAAAAAAGAAATCTGTTAGAATGATACGACCTGATGTGATGAGTCGGACCTTGACTCTAACGAACCATACCCGAACCTTGCCTCTAAAACCCTCCCATTGGAGGTCCCCAGTACAATGATTTTGCCATAACAAATCTATTTAATAAGTTTATCACAACAATTAGGCTAACAAAAATCCACAGCAAAATTCAACGCATTTCTTACAAAAATTCACCGCATTTGTTTTCAATAACGTTTATTGAATCTGATTTAAATTCACAAGAAATTTCATAGAAGCAAGTGACAGATAGCGCAATGGAATAAGAATTTGTAGACATGCAGAGGCGAGAGGTTCGAACCCGGAATTTTCTTTTTTGTCAGAATGCGGTGAGAACGCAGTGAAAATAAATAATTCACCGCCAAAAAGATGCAAGAAATACTCGGTGACATTTTTTTTGTTCACCGCATTTCTGACAAAAATTCACCGCCAAACCTCGACCCGGGAAGAAATGGGAGAGATGAGAATTATTAATCATTTATTAAAAAATTTTTTTAAACACGCTATAGTAAAATCTTTTAATTTAATTATGTTTAATGACATTTCTGCTATATTACCTTTTCTCATGCTTATCAAAAGGTACAATAAAGGTACGACATTTGAGATGCAAAACAAAACTTTTTCTTTGATGACCGTCAATTCTAAACTCAGCCAGCCTGCTCCGCTCAATTTTTTCAAATGATGCATTAACTTCTCGTATTAAATACAAAAGGTTGTTTCACAAATATTTTATAGATCCAATATTGAGCGAGCAGATCAATGTCTCAAGTTAATGCAATTACTGCAGCAAATACACTCACTACAATTCAAAGTCAGAAAACGCATATTATTCAAACATACAATTAAATATTTCTAGTCCTCAGCCAATATCTTGCTCATCAAAAAGATTTGAAAAATATTTCAACAAAATCTTGCTTTGCATAATTATTCAGTTCCTCCGCGCTATGTATCATTTGAAATTAATAATCGTCAAAACAACATTTGAATGAATCTACTATCTGCAACAAATGAAATTAATTTTCTAGACGTCGAACCACTTTCAAATAGTCGAAAAATTGCACCTATTCCAAAAATGTACCTAAAAGTGCTTCAAAATTGATTTATTGCTCAGCTTCAACACCGCATTCTGACTGCCAATAAAATTTCAACTGATAGTTTGAGTATGTCGTTTAAAGTCAGTCTCATGAGACGATAACGTAGCCAGAGTACTTCGATGACCGGGTCAGTGGTCTAATAACTGACGATGGTGACGGATCTGAGTGAGCTTTTAGAGACAATTTTACCTTAGCCCTGTAGCTTCTTTGTTTTTTTTACAACGATTTATTGCACGAACGACGTTTTTTTCAACAAAAGGCACCATAATTTGGGATAGTATGGCTGGGTGAATTGTAGGTTATGGCGTGCCTCCATTTTAAAAAAACTCCAGTGTTGCATGGTCACTAGTTCTTGAGAAAAAATGAGAATCGGCTGTATACATCCATGATAGCATAAATTGTGTTCTTACGACCCGAAGAGGAATAATTGTATTAGAGGTTTAACAGACTCGAAGAGGAGTATTGGTATTACACAGAATTTTACAATATTCTACAGGTTTCTTAAGCTGAAGTTTGGCCTGTTAAATTATATTTTTATTATGCGACACTTTGAGTCGTTTCCGTTATTCTATCGGCTAGATTTTTTACCTAAGTCAAACTTGTTCACGAAACGAATTTTCACTTCATTCTTTTCGAAAATTACCAGTAATTGAAAAATTACTTGTTTTTGAACAGTACACCCTGCAGTATTAATGAACTGCTGATAATATTCAAAGTGAAAAGGTCATTTTGAAAATTTTTGATCCCATAAAAGTTTCTTCTACCTATCTAAACTACAAGCCAACAACCTGCCTATCAACCCCTACACGTATCCCCCATATAGACAACCACTAACCCCCCTTCCCCTACACCTACCTAATCGCAACCCGCATTTACCCTCTGTGCACCAATCTACCCCCTGCTAACACAAACACCCCAGCAACCTACCCCCACCAAATACCTAACCACCTAGACCTACCTAGCCCTCCTCCCCTACAGCCTACCTAACACCCCGCCCACCTGTACTCTCCACCTACCCTCAACTACTGCCAGCCCCCATCTGCGCCCACACCGCACACACACCTACCCCTATCTACCAACTAAGAACTGATTGAAACAGCTGCATAACCCCCCCCCCCCCCCAAAAAAAAACAAACCTAGCTACGTCCGCCCGATACCTCCCCCAAAAAAGCCCTCACCCTTCCTCATAAAACTACTCAAACCATTAGGATATTCATCTCAAATCTCACACATACATACATACATACATACATACACACACACACACATCCTCGCACACACAAGCACAGGCACAAACAACCACACGAACGCACGCTCGCGCATACACTAACGCACACAAAAACACACGCACAGGCACACAACCACATGCACGCATAGACACAAACGCACACACACACAAGCAGAGACACTAACGCACACATACATAAACGGACATGCACGTGCACAAACATACACACGCGCGCATAAACGCTCGCAAACACGAACACATACATACACGCACACACGCACAAAAACAAGTACAAACGCACGCGCGCACACACACATGCACACACAAACAAACACAGGCACCCACAGCCACACGCACAAGCACAAAAGCGCGCACTCAGATATTAACGCACACACACGGACAGATACGCAAGCGCGCGCACACACACACACACGCAAATACACAAACCCTCACGCGAGCACACACACATTGAAAATGACGCACACGCATAAAAGTAAATATACACACACACGCACACACAAAAAAGAACGCGCACGAACGCACTAACCCAAGCACGCGCACACATACACATACAAATAGCAAGCATTCGTACAAACACATAAGCGCGCGCGCACACACAAAAACACGCACACATACACAAACAGGCACGCAAGACACTAAAGCACACACGGGCACACGCACGTACCCACACACGCGATTGCGCACAGACACGAACCTGCACACACGCACAGTGACAAACACACGCGCGCACATAAACACGCACAAACACAGACACACGCACGCAAACAAACACGCAGAGACATCAACCCGCAGAACAAACACAAACATACAAACGCACACAAACACATGTACAGACACAAACACAGACACACACATACAAACATACGTACACATGCACGCACACAAAAACAAGCAAGCACACACACCCACACACACGCAATGTCTAGTGCACACACGAGTGATCCCACGCACGCTTGCGCACAGTCAAAAACGCACACACACAATGACACACACGCGCGCGCAAGGACAAACGCAGACATTACAGAGACACACAAGCACCCACACACACACACACACACACACACACACACACACAAACTAACCAAAAAACAAACCCACACACGAACACAAACACACGTACACAAACACACGAACACAAACACAGGCACGCACACACAAGCACAAACGCGCACGCACACAAACAAACACACACGTTTGCACAAAAACTAACACACATGCAGAAGCAAACACTCACGCACGCGCATACACAGAAATGCACTAACGCGCGCGCACACACAAACATACACACACACACGAGAACACAAACACATTTACAGACACAGGCACGCACACACACAGACAATGTATGCAAAAGCACACACACGCACAAGTAGAGGCGCACACCACCACACATGCACGCACACACAAGCACAGACACAAACCCTCACACAGACACTTTTATACACACGCGCAAACACTCATACAAGCACAGGCACACACCCACTTGCAAACATACACGCAAAGACACTAACGCATTTAGAAACACAAACATACGCCAGTACATGCACACACACGCACGCGAGTGCACACAAACGAACACGCACACACACACAAACACTCACGCACAAACAAATGAAGACACGCACGCAAAAACACGCACATAAACACACCCACACGCTTGCACACAAACATACATGAAACCACCCAAATGAACAAACACACAAACAGCCACACACACGTACGCGCGCACACAGACAAACGCACACACACACACACACACACCCACACACATACACAGACATCAATGTACACCCACACGAAAATACACACACAGGCACTCAACCACACACACGCACGCACACATGAACATATACAAGCACACAAAGACACAGAGAGAAGCACAGCACACGCATTCACGCACACACACACATATGCAAGCACACACACCAACCTACAAACACAAGCACGTACACAAACACGCACAGACACAAATGCACACGAGCAAGCACAAACAGATAAACAGACGCACACACGTACGCACACAAAAACACAAACAAGGGCTCAAACACACGCACGTACGCGCATACAACAACACTAAAACACACACAAGCGCAAGCACACATACACGCGCACATATGCACGCATACAGACACGCACTCGCACACACATACCCACGCATACACACACAAACACAATCACACACACACACACACGAACAAACACACAAGCACATGTACACACACGCACGAGCGCACTCATAAACAAACACGGAGACACATGCAAAAGCAAAGGCACAAACGTGCACACACGCGCGCACACACAAAAACATATACACGCACGCACACAGACACCTACAATTGCACACACACACACGCAGAAAACCACACGCACGCAAACAAAAACAGAAACTAACACACAGGCGCGCGCAAACACATAAATGGACTCAGACACACACACACACACACACACACACACACACACACACACACACGCAAACACTCACATTCACACACGCACGCCAGCAAACACACGCACACAAAAGCACGCACAAACACACGCACAAGCAAACGCATATAGACGCGCGCACACAAACAAACAAAAGCATAGACACTAATGAACACACAAGCACACATACACACACACAAACACATGCACGGACCTACACGTACACACGCGCGTGCAATAACACACACGCACACAAATACACGCTAACATACACAAACAGACACACAAACACATGCACACATGCAAAGACAGACAGATACACAAACGCAGACAAAAAACACGCAGACACACACGCACAAAAACATACACGCACACACAAGCGCGCGCCCACACACAGATACAAAAAACACAGACAAGCACATACAAGCGCGCGCACCCACAATACACGCACACACACAAACACACACACACACACGCACGCACAACCCCAACATACGCACATCCACAAGTACAGACACGCGCGCGCAAAGTCACACACACCTAATCACATTCCTAGCTAAAAAAATTTTAACTAAAAACTTCCTTGCTTCTTATCGGTTATTCTGACCATTCTAGAGTTGAGTTAGTTAAGAATTTTGTCTACAGAGCTCTTCAAATTGTTTCCGACTATGTTTCTGAAATGTCAGACATTAGGGCGACAAATGTATTCACTTCAAATGGATTTTCAACGTTTAGATATTCAGTGCGGCTAATACAGACACACACAAACACACGCAAGCACCCACACATACACACGCGCGCACAAACACACGCACACAAACTCACGCTCACACACAGACACACACACACAAACACATGCAGAGACAGACAACAGACAGATACACAAACGCACACAAACACACACGAGAACATACAAACATGCACAGGCACACAGGCGCGCGCTCACACACACACCCACACACACACGCAATGTCTAGTGCACACACGCGTGAACACACGCACGCTTGCGCACAGTCAAAAACGCACACACACAATGACACACACGCGCGCGCACGGACAAACGCAGACATTACACAGACACACAAGCACCCACACACACACACACACACACACACACACAAACTAACCAAAAAACAAACCCACACACGAACACAAACACACGTACACAAACACACGAACACAAAAAAAAACGAACACAAACACAGGCACGCACACACAAGCACAAACGCGCACGCACACAAACAAACACACACGTTTGCACGCGCGCACGCGCATACACAGAAATGCACAAACGCGCGCGCACACACAAACATATATACACACACACGAGAACACAAACACATTTACAGACACAGGCACGCACACACACAGACAATGTATGCAAATGCACACACACGCACAAGTAGAGGCGCACACCACCACACATGCACGCACACACAAGCACAGACACAAACCCTCACACAGACACTTTTATACACACGCGCAAACACTCATACAAGCACAGGCACACACCCACTTGCAAACATACACGCAAAGACACTAACGCATTTAGAAACACTAACATACGCCAGTACATGCACACAAACGCACGCGAGTGCACACAAACGCACGCACACACACAAACACTCACGCACAAACAAATGAAGACACGCACGCAAAAAACACGCACATAAACACACCCACACGCTTGCACACAAACATACATGAAACCACCCAAATGAACAAACACACAAACAGCCACACACACGCACGCGCGCACACAGACAAACGCACACACACACACACACACACCCACACACATACACAGACATCAATGTACACGCACACGAAAATACACACAGGCACTCAACCACACGCACGCACACATGAACATATACAAGCACACAAAGACACAGAGAGAAGCACAGCACACGCATTCACGCACACACACACATATGCAAGCACACACACCAACCTACAAACACAAGCACGTACACAAACACGCACAGACACAAATGCACACGGGCAAGCACAAACAGATAAACAGACGCACACACGTACGCACACAAAAACACACAAACAAGGGCTCAAACACACGCACGTACGCGCATACACCAACACTAAAACACACACAAGCGCAAGCACACATACACGCGCACATGCACGCATACAGACACGCACTCGCACACACATACCCACGCATACACAGAAAAACACAATCACACACACACACACGAACAAACACACAAGCACATGTACACACACGCACGAGCGCAAGCACACATACACGCGCACATATGCACGCATACAGACACGCACTCGCACACACATACCCACGCATACACACACAAACACAATCACACACACACACACACACGAACAAACACACAAGCACATGTACACACACGCAGGAGCGCACTCATAAACAAACACGGAGACACATGCACAAGCAAAAGCACAAACGTGCACACACGCGCGCACACACAAAAACAAATACACGCACGCACAAACCTACAATTGCACACACACACACGCAGAAAGCCACACGCAAGCAAACAAAAACAGACACTAACACACAGGCGCGCGTAAACACATAAATGGACTCACACACACACACACACACACACACACACACACACGCGCGCGCGCGCAAACACTCATATTCACACACGCACGGACCTACACGTACACACGCGCGCGCAATAACACACACACGCACACAAATACACGCAAACACTCACATTCACACACGCACGCCAGCAAACACACGCACACAAAAGCACACACAAACACACGCACAAGCAAACGCATATAGACGCGCGCACACAAACAAACAAACGCATAGACACTAATGAACACACAAGCACACATACACACACACAAACACATGCACGGACCTACACGTACACACACGCGCGCAATATCACACACGCACACAAATACACGCTAACATACACAAACAGACACACAAACACATGCACACATGCAAAGACAGACAGATACACAAACGCAGACAAAAACACGCACACACACACGCACACAAACATACACGCACACACAAGCGCGCGCCCACACACAGATACAAAAATACACAGACAAGCACATACAAGCGCGCGCACCCACAATACACGCACACACACACACACACACACACACACACACATACACGCACAACCCCAACATACGCACATCCACAAGTACAGACACCCGCGCGCGAAGTCACACACACCTAATCACATTCCTAGCTAAAAAAAATTTTAACTAAATACTTCCTTGCTTCTTATCGGTTATTCTGACCATTCTAGAGTTGAGTTAGTTGAGAATTTTGTCTACAGAGCTCTTCAAGTTGTTTCCGACATGCACACGCACACAGGCGCGCGCTCACACACACAGACACATACATACACAAACACACACACACACGCACACAAGCGCACAGACACAAATATACACACAAACACAAAAAAAACACTCACAGACACGCACACACAGAGGGACACAAACACTCCAGCAAACGCACACCCACAAGCACAGACACGCGCACACGCAGTCACACACTTAATCACATTCCTAGCTCAAAACTTATTCTAACCTGTTACTTACTTGCTTATAATCGGTAATTCTGGCCATTCTAGAGGTGAGTAAGTTAAAAGTTTTGTCTGCAGAGCTCTTCGAGTCGTTTCCGACTATGTTTATGAAATGTCAGACAATAGGGAAACAATTGTATTCACTTCAAATAAACTTTCAACGTTCAGATACTCAGTGCCGCTCACACAGACAAACACAAACACACGCACGCTGCTACACATACACACACGAGCAAGCACAAACACACACACGCACACAAATAATCGCGAGACAGACAAATACACAAACGGAGACAAGACACACGCACACACACAAACAAACATACACACGCACACAAGCGCGCGCTCACACAGACAAACACAGACAGGAACACACAAGCGCGCGCACACAACATGAAAACAGACACACACACAGACAAAAGCACACACACCCCCAACAAACGCACACCCACAAGCACAGACACGCGCGCTTAGTCACACATACACACACACACCTAATCACATTCATAGCTAAAATTTCTTCTAACTATATACTTCCTTGCTTCTTATCGATTATTCTGACCATTCTAGAGGTGAGGTAAGTTAAGAGTTATGTCTACAGAGCTCTTCGAGTCGTTTCCGGCTAGGTTTTGGAAATGTCAAACAATAGTGCAACAATTGTATTTACTTCATATTGATTTTCAACCTTTAGATAGTGTGGCTCCAATCAGTTTAACGAGCAGAACATTGTACTAACGATAAAAAAAACAGCTAACGTCGCACAAATTGCTGTCCAACGACATTTGGGGCAACTTAATTCAGAGCGGCCGTAAGCTAAGGGTGTAGAACATGCAGACTAAGGAGGGGTGTGAACTCCCAACCACCAGCATGATAAATTACAGACTTAAGCGCGAAAAAGTCACTCGAGAAGTGAAATCGAAAAAAATGTTCTAGAACAAAACCGCAATAAACGGCTAAGAAAACATTGCGACTGAGGGGGCGAATGAGGGGGCTAAAGTTTTAAGACTAAAAACCACTCCCTCACACCCTGAAATTGTCTCCTCAAAACAGCTTCGGTGAATCGCATAATTAGAGACTAGTAAAACTTGAGGCTCTGAGAGAGCTGCTCGGTCACATAATGCCCTCCGAGCGCTACCCAGTTTTCCCGTTTTGGAAAACGAAAAGTCAAATGGGTCAGACAACAAATCGGTCAAGCAGCAAATTGCATTAAAAGACCACAAGACTAATATAGTCGCTACAAACTTCGTTTGAGAGCAATTAATCAGGCACCATTCTTATGTTTTTTGTACTGAAATTTAAATAATTTTGAATACATTCGGTCGTAAATAAGCGGTTTAGCTTTGAAAAAATCTTGGTTTGTCTGACGATACAGTAGTTGGTCTCCGGCTGGTTTAACGATGCAATAGACATGGATACATGAAACGCTACTCCTCTTGAACAATTATTCGCGCAAACTCACGCAGTGGTTTGTTCAGGTAAGCATATCAGTTTTGTTTTTGCCACAAAAACACATACAAAGTACGTGACATGAGAAAAAATGTATTCTAAAGTAATATTTTACCTAGGCCTGTTGGGTTATTCAGGGCGAACCAATTCAACCGTTGATAAAAAGGCAAAACAGCGGATGCAAACATTCCTGCGTCGCCAGGCATTGGGAATCTTCCATTCTGCAGCTCGGGAACGTTGAAGCCGTTGAAGCAGTACACATTACTGAAATAGTAAAATAGAGTCAGTCCCATCTAGCAGACTAATTGTCCAAATTTTAAATAATATTTAAACACACGAACAAATACTATCGCAAATCACAGGTTCGGTCATGTTGGTTAAGATTTTACAGGCAGGTACTAATGTAGAAAATAGTCGGCTGAAGCATATTCACAAAGAAACTTATTTCTCCTTACGATTGATCTATATATCCCTTGCCATGCCTCACTGGCATGAAAAAGCCTCGTTGTAAAGTATTAGAACAAAATGTAGCTACTTTATCGGAGAAAGAGACAACCCTAACTCATCGCTGCAAATAGCTCTCTTCATTTGAAACATTGCCTTTTCAGTCAGCTATTTCATTGGAATTGAAATCATGTTACTCAAAAGATTCCTGTCTATCAAATTTCTCCTCGAGAATAATTCATTTTGAAATACTGTACATACTGAAAACATACTGAACGATTTAAATGTACTTGCAGCAACTGTTTTTTGTCACCGTAAAACTAAGATTGCAATGCTAGTTCATCAGTTACTTTTCTGAAACTGAATAAATATCTCCCTCGGGGTGAAAACTATCAAATCACGAGTTGCACATTTATTAGGGCATAAAACTCTTCCCATTTTCCGCTATGAATTCTTCGGAAATAGTCGAGCTTCATTACCATGTTGTGTCCGAAGTCACTCTCATTCAATATCATCAATCATACGAAAAAATATTTAAGTTTAAAGTTTTATTATTTACGGAGGACAATTCTGTCAGCAAACATTTCTTTTTTGAGGACTTTTCTTACTATTAATTAAAGCGGGAGTTTCTCTTTTATATTGTTTACGAGGACATTTCTATTGCCTCACCCCACGCAGAACTTTTTTACGATGTCTGTTTCCCTAAGGAGTAATCTGTTATATTTATGATTTTCGCATTCAACCTAGAAGCTTCAGATCTCATTTACTTCAACGGACTCCTACATGCTACCCGCCTCAACATTTGCCTAAGACTTTGAACTATTTAACACAATTAAATATAAACGACTACAGTCAAGCGAAGTGCTTCGGTGGAAGCCAGCTGGAGTCCAGTATCAATGTGTGCATTAAGTGGTGAGGGAGGGGGGGGGGGGGGGGTTGAGTGGAGTGGGGGGTCTCAGGCGCGCAGCTTTAGGTATGGAATGAGACGTGGGTTTTTTTGGAGGCGGGGTGGGGGGGGGCAAGGAACCTTTCAATGATGAAAGACAATTTAAAAAGTAAACTCTAACTGCTTGAACACATTATGAGGAACACTGAAACAGGTAGCAGCAATCTGAATAGGGTTGTTTTATTTTATATGCAATAACTAGGAGAAAAGATAAAATGAGAAAGGAGGAAAAACATAACCGACTAAACGTCGGAAGAATTGCTCTCGAACGACTAGTGGGAGCTCTAATCAATTGCAACCTGCTTCAGTCAGGGGGGGTGAGGGAGAGCCTAAATGGGACTAAGAAAAATGCACAAGTTTCGGCGCACTTTTCATTTGACTTTTAGCATTAATTTGCCGCCAAATGAGTTTAGCTGCTTGATATTGTGATTGAGAGAGAATTTTAGATCACGCGAAACGCAAAAAATCAAGGGCGTAAAAGTCACTCGAGAAGTCAAAACGGTCAAGCGATAATTTTGCATAAAAACATAGCCGGCAGAATACCGGAAACGACTCGAACCGTCGTGCATTATAATCTCTAACCTAAGCTTACGAAATCTGAACATCAAAATAGACAAGAGAAAAAAATAAAAGTAGCCCAACAAACCACATTAAAGTGTTTTTAAAAGGGGAGCTAGGTAGGGTGGGTGGGTAGATAGGTTGGGGAGGTGATTAATGATGGGGTAGTTGGGGGGGGGGGGGGGGGGGGGGTTAGGTGGGGTTAGTTAGGTGAAGGGAGGGGGTAGTTTGGGGGTAGGGGTAGGTGGGGGGGGGGGGTAGGTAGGTTTAGGGGGGTAGGTAGGTGGGTGGTTAGATAGGTATGGGAGGTGGGTAGTGCTGGGGTAGTTGGGGGGGAAGGGGTAGGTGGGGGTACCTAGGTGAAGGGAGGGGGTAGGGGTAGGTGGGGGGTAGGTTGGGGAGGGGGGGGGGTCGTGCGGGGGCGGTGGGGGGGTTTAGGTAGGTGGTGTTGGGGGGGGTAGATAGCTGGTGGGGGGAGTTTGTGCTGTGTAGTTTAGATAATTAGGGGTGAGTTACATAGGAACAAAAAATCTCAAAATGACCTCTACGCCTTGAACATTACAAGCAGTTCCTAATTACTTTACATTAAAAACAAAGCTACTGGTAAAGTCCGATGTTCGAAAACAGAAGTCCACCATCAAAAACGGAGGTAAATGCTCGAACACAAAGAAGTCAAAATTCAAGTCATGAACAAACTTGCTTTCTGCTCAAAAAAACCTGTAGAATCTCAATACTCCTCTTTAAGTCGCAAAAAGACACACATGTTTACAATAATTGCTATGAACTTCGTTCAAGAGCAATTAATTATATCAGATAAATATCTGATAATATTTCATGCCAAGTTGCGCACCGAAACTACAATTGTCAAACAAACAACTCGCAACACAAAAAAATCTCCATTCAATAACTGACCACCCTTTGATAATAAAAAATAGAACAACAGCAAGAAAAAGAGAATAAAAGACCTGGCAGATTGCCAAAAAATAGCAGCATTAGATTCCTAGATCTGCAGTCTCAAAAAGATAGTATAAGAAACAGATCAAAAAAGGAAATTTTTATTAAATGCTGAAATGTTATCGCTGCTGACAAATAACCTTTCATTCGAGTGACACGCACTCACTTGACCTTATCTCTTGGAATTAAAGTAGGAAAAAGTAAATTTCAGAGTGAAGAAGTCATTTTTCAGAGTGATGTAAGTCACGTGAGACCAAAAACTTAATCACACGAACAAACAAAACACTCAGAGTGAAAAATGACGTCACGCACGCAATTCAGCTAACAATGCATGACTGTATGAACAAATGGCAGATTTGAAGTGAGTGTGACGTCATATGGTCGTAACGAAAATCTTGCGACAAAAAAACATAACAAGACATGTCCTGACATACAATTCAAAGTATATCCGATCCACTCGTTAACAAAAAACTTTATGATTAGAGCAATGACTTTCACGCCGCAAAATTACTCGCTTCCCCCCCCCTTCCTAATTCAGTGTAATCAAAATCAAAACTCAAAAATACTGTAAACATATCTTAACACAGCGCCATAATACGAAGCTCAGTAGATTGCCAGAAAAAGATGCGATAGCTTTGTAGACCTATAGTCTCAAATAACCGATGAAAAGAGACCTGAAAAAAATTCTAAAAAACGTCCAGTAAGGCTGAAAATGACGTCACCCACGCAACGCAGTCGAGAAAATTGCACGAATGGATGGAGAAAAGCTGATTTGAATTGAGCGTGACGTCATAGGGTTGTAACGAAAATCTTGCTGAAATAAAAAACCACGAGAGGGTCAACATTACTCCGATCAGCTATTGCAGCTATTAATACTAGTATTAGCAGTCGGTTCGGTGTTGTTCAGCAAGAAAATTCATGACACAACTAAATCCTGGATACTGCGACACGGTCGGTCTTGCTTCAATAAAATTGAATGATAATTTCTTCTTGGTTGCAAGGCTGTAAACAAACTCATTAGGAACATCCACAATTTATATTTAAGCTTAATTTAAGGATACATCAAAGAGCAGCGGAATTTTATACGTAGCCAGATTACTATAAGATAGCCGCTATAGCTTCGGTTACCTAAAGTATCGTAAATAACCTGATAATAAGGAGAATTCGAGAGCTCAAATTTAATTCCAATTTAAACCTTTAAGTTACTTCGTCTTAGTTAACTACGGTTTTTGGCTGAGCTACATCGACTTATTTGGTTGCGCTGCAGCTCATTAACAGTCCTTGTCGATTCTTTGATAGTCACGTGTTGTTTGAGAGAATGAGATCAGTAAATGTATAAAATTGAGTTTTCCATTAGTGCTTTCAAGGTCCTTCTTAATTCGATCCAAACTGCATCAGTACTTGTAGAATACAAATCACATCACCGTTATTAAAGCATACTTCATTCCAGCAACACTCGATTCAGTCCTACTTGAAAAATAAACTCGACAAAAACATGTGAGTATAACAGTAACTAAACAACGTGACTCGAGGTCGGGTACGCTGTTGCGAGAATTTGTAAAATTTAGCTTACCTATATCTTGCGCATTGTCTGCCGAGCGGGCTGCCTTTGTCGGGTAAAATGAAACTGTACGACTCCTTGTAATATCCATGGACATAATTAACTGAAAACACTAAAACGCAATAAAAACATAGCCGGCAGATTGCCGGAAAATAGCCGCGATAGACGCTTGTGGCCTTCCATGAAATTAAACAACTAAAGAAATGAGATAGAAAGATTGACCAGACTCTAATACTCAAGAATTAGTGATTATGCGTCTGACTCTACTTGGATTCGCACTATTGATCTTTAAGTAGTAAATGTTCATAAAATTTAAAGTTCATTAAGTGATTTCAGAGGCCAATTTTAGTGAGCTAAGTCACGCAATTGACCTAAGAGCAAAACAAATGACGTCACGTACACAAATTTTAACAGCAAAGCAATAGAAGTCACTGAAGTGATTGAAAAAGTCAATTCCAAGAAGTCAGGTCGTAAGAATCATCGACGGAGAAAACGAATAAAAAACATAGCCGGAAAGTCCTGAAACATAATCCAAAGAACTGAATAAAAAACTTAAAGTACTCTAGCTGACCAGCAGAATTCAATTGAACAATGCCAGCCAAAACACAAATGAAATTATCTCAAAAGTTGAGAAACTAAAACAATCACCCAACTTAACAAAAATATACTAATTGCTACAACTCCGAAGTCAAAACTTGATCCCAACAAATGTACCTATTTCAAAAATATGTTCAAAAACAATTTTTGTCTCTGTGTTCGGTCCAAGATAATCAGCAAGACCTGAAAGACTTGCTCCCAAAACTTGATCCCAACAAAACTTGATCCCAACAAATGTACCTATTTCAAAAATATGTTCAAAAACAATTTTTGTCTCTGTGTTCGGTCCAAGATAATCGGCAAGACAAGAAAGTAAAATTCATTGTCCTTGAAGATTGATTAACTCGGAAAATAATAAAACTTTTTCTAAAAGACTAAATCAATTTCAAGTTTTAAAGAAAAGTTGCCGAGATTCGTGATATTAATATCTTAAGAATTATTTCTGTGTCTCTAGAGGCCATCCATTATGCCAATTCCGAGCCTTAAAAAATTCACTGGCTCAGTACCATCGATAGACAATAATTTTAAGAAAAAAAATCAAATTTCAAAAAATAGAAATTCGTTCTATTAAAATGTTGAAAACCATTCCATTGCCCCTTAATAACTATACAATAATCAAATCCTGGTGGAGGTTGCCTGGCTACTGAGACAAGAATAACTGAATAAAAGACAAATGATTTTTTTAAAAAACAATTTCATTGACACTGACAACCATGCAGTAACTTTTTATCAGACCATGGAATAATTTTTCTGGCACCCGAGACTGGACAAATATCAAAAATTGACAAATTTTAGGAAAACTTAAAAATTGCAGATTTTATCAAAAACATGCTAAAAGAATCGAGATATTAAGATGTTCCATTCCGTTGTTACTAGAAACTATGCAGTGCCCTATTATTAAACCTTAAGTAGACTCCCTGGCCCCTGAGGCTGGAAACACTAAAAACGACAAAAATTTTCAAAAAAACTTGAAAACTGCAAAAATTAGCATCATTTTGCGTGTTTGCGTTTGTAGTACTAAAAAACATAGCTCATAAAATGGTCATAAGAGAGTAAATTTGTCTCGCAAAAGACATTCATCTACTTTTAAAAAATTCAACCTAAGACTAACCAAAAAAATCAGAAAAAAATTTTTTTAAAAAAGAAAAATTGCACTACTTAGAGCCCAAAAATTCGTAAAAATGACCTTTTAACCTTAAACTAAGGCCATCCCAGCAGCTGCAACACTCTAAGCACTTGAAGGACTACTAAAGCTCACTTTGGGCCTCTAAGGAAACTTAATACCCGAGGGGCTTTGCCTGTTTATCACGTTTTTGAAAGATCAAAGGATCTACTCTGTTTCCCCCAGTGTTTTTTACTCCCCAGTAGCAAATTATCTGTTATTATATAGCACGTTCATGTGTAAAAAAATAGCACGTGCGCTTAGGGGTGTAAAAGATATAAGCCCAGTAAGCTGAGGGGGACAAACAAATCGAAAGAAATACGGTATATTTTAAAGTTTATTTTTATATCTGAAAGAATAGGACATCTGTAATTTTAATTTCAAACGGCGATTTAAATGATAAATTTGGCTTATAATATTAGACAACGGTTTATAAATGTAATTAACTTGTTCGAAAATAAAAACTTACCTACTGAAAATAGGAGAAAAAGACTGAAGCTCGCCATCTATTAAAACTCTACTATGGCTGTCTAACACTTTCTCTTGAATTTGTTTGCCTCGAAAAAGCACAAGGAACTCAAAATCAAACAAGACGAAGGCCATTGTTGACCATTTACCTTGGATTCAATAACATGACGAAACTTGCTAGGGCCCAGATGAACTCGTTCACTTCACGGCTAACATCGTAGATTTTCTATTTACATGTCAACAAAACAGTTTAGGAGCACTAAATAACAGTACTTATGAGCTGATGAAATAAACATCTATGCAGCATTGTCTTTTCTTTTCAGACATTTGGCCATGAGCTACCGAAGACAAGTTCCCGTATGCTAATCATTAAATATTTGATGATAATCAGAACAATAAAATAGTGACCCTTTACCCGAATCGCTTGAACAGTGGTACATATGCTATCAAAAATGGGATCTTTTCCGTTTGTTCAAAAACAATTTTTGTCTCTATGTTCGGTCCAAGATAATCAGCAAGACCTGTAAAAAATTCATTGTCCTTGAAGATTGATTAACTCGGAAAATGACAAAACTTTCTATAAGACTAAATCAATTTCAAGTTTTAAAGAAATGTTGCCGAGAATCGTGATAATAATATCTTAAGAATTATTTCTGTGTCTCTAGAGGCCATCCATTAACCCAATTCCGAGCCTTAAAAAATTCACTGGCTCAGTACCATCGATAGACAATAATTTTAAGAAAAAATATAATATTTCAAAAAATAGAAATTCGTTCTATTAAAATGTTGAAAACCATTCCATTGCCCCTTAATAACTATACAATAATCAAACCCTGGTGGAGGTTGCCTGGCTACTGAGACAAGAATAACTGATTAAAAGACAAATGTTTTTTTAAAAAACAATTTCATTGACACTGACAACAATGCAGTAACTTTTTATCAGACCATGGAATAGTTTTTCTGGCACCTGAGACTGGACAAATATCAAAAATTGACAAATTTTAGGAAAACTTAAAAATTGCAGATTTATCAAAAACATGCTAAAAGAATCGAGATATTAAGATGTTCCATTCCGTTGTTACTAGAAACTATGCAGTGCCCTATTATTAAACCTTAAGTAGACTCCATGGCCCCTGAGGCTGGAAACACTAAAAATGACAAAATTTTCAAAAAAAAACTTGAAAAGAAATTGCAAAAATTAGCATTATTTTGCGTGTTTGTAGTACTAAAAAATATAGCTCATAAAATGGTCATAACAGAGTAAATTTGTCTCGCAAAAGACATTCATCTACTTTTAAAAAATTCAACCTAAGACTAACCAAAAAACTCAGAAAATTTTAAAAAAAAAAGAAAAATTGCACTACTTAGAGCCCAAAAATTCCTAAAGATGACCTTTTAACCTTAAATTAAGGCCATCCCAGCAGCTGCACCACTCTAAGCACTTGAAGGACTACTAAAGCCCACTTTGGGCCTCTAATGAAACAATGCCCGAGGGGCTTTGCCTGTTTATCACGTTTTGAAAGATCAAAGGATCTACTCCGGTTCCCCCAGTGTTTTTTAATCCCCAGTAGCAAATTATCTGTTGTTATATAGCACGTTACTGTGTAAAAAAATAGCACGTGCGCTTAGGGGTGTAACAGATATAAGCCCAGTAAGCTGAGGGGGGGGGGCAAACAAATCGAAAGAAATACGGTATATTTTAAAGTTTATTTTTATATCTGAAAAAATAGGACATCTGTAATTTTAATTTCAAACGGCGATTTAAGTGATAAATTTGGCTTATAATATTAGACAACGGTTTATAAATGTAATTAACTTGTTCGAAAATAAAAACTTACCTACTGAAAATAGGAGAAAAAGACTGAAGCTCGCCATCTATTAAAACTCTACTATGGCTGTCTAACACTTTCTCTTGAATTTGTTTGCCTCGAAAAAGCACAAGGAACTCAAATTCAAACAAGACGAAGGCCATTGTTGACCATTTACCTTGGATTCAATAACATGACGAAACTTGCTAGGGCCCAGATGAACTCGTTCACTTCACGGCTAACATCGTAGATTTTCTATTTACATGTCAACAAAACAGTTTAGGAGCACTAAATAACAGTACTTATGAGCTGATGAAATAAACATCTATGCAGCATTGTCTTTTCTTTTCAGACATTTGGCCATGAGCTACCGAAGACAAGTTCCCGTATGCTAATCATTAAATATTTGATGATAATCAGAACAATAAAATAGTGACCCTTTACCCCAATCGCTTGAACAATGGTACATATGCTATCAAAAATGGGATCTTTTCCGTTTGTCCCCCCTCCCCCAGCTTAGTGGGTGCATATTATTTGATTATTTGCACCCCCCCCCCCCCCAGACGCAAGTGAAACATTTTTACAAAAGGATAAACTATTTAATGGCACGTGCTCTGTAACTGGGGGGGGGGGGGGGGGGGGCAAAAACTGAAAAGATCCAAGAAATGAGAGTTACTGCAGTTAATGTTTGGAAAAACAGGTAGTTGATAAAAACTTTTACAATTTTAACAGCCAGAGGAAACTTTGCGAGCCAGAACTGTTCTCAATGGAGAAACAGCCGAAGAACCTACGCAAGTTTTAGTTTCTTACTTTTAACGCTTTAGTCTTATATGAGCATTCAATTGCAACTTGATTTGCAGAATACGGCGTTCTGTAGAAAAGTCGAAATCCTTTAAATACATTTGGACGACAGATAACGACTCCTAATAATCGAGCTTAAGATTATAAGGCCTATATTTATTTTTAAAAAAAATAGTGACAACTAAACAATTAGTCAGTCTGGAGCTAGTAATGGAGTTTGAGGTTAGTAATGGTCAGTTTGAGGCTCGTAAGCAACTAGTTACTTTGAGGCTCGTGATGGAGAAAGTGGACCATAAAAACTGAGAAATTGTTAAATAGATGTTTGCATCAACTAATAAAACAGGGAAAGATAAGTGAAAAGATGCATCGCAGGCTCGGGACAACTGTGTGAGTGTCACACGTATATAAATATATACTAAAAACCTTGGGTTTCAAGGTTAAAGATTCATTTTAACACTTGATTTATTACCTGATTTAAGGTAATAGACCTGTGATTAGACAAATCTCGGGCTTCGAGCGAAATCAACGAAACTGACATATCTTTGTTGAATCGGTTAAATTACCACGATGATAGAATCCATATTGGGTACCGACTAAAACAAGGATTGAATTCATTCATTGAACACCAAACTTACCATCAGAGCTAACCACTCTATTAAATCTTAATCTATTTAAACCAACTTTTCTTCACCTTAATCTACTTAACAATTTAACTTCTAACTTTGCATTTTTACCAAGTACCACGCTCAATTAGCCAATGACAGAGTATTGCGCGCGGGCGACTACTAAAGTGGCGACATAGATTAAATTTAAACAGAAAACCTCCAACCTATAATATTGAGCTTTGTACTGATTTCTAAAAGAAATCTATTTTTGTTTGAAAATCAACTTTCGATACGAGTCTGACGTCTTAACATCACGACCCGAAAGAGGAATTTTGAACTGGTGTCGGGATTCGACAAGGAACAATGCCATCTTCGAACTTTTAAGTGAGTACTCCCTAAAAATTAGAATATCGTAAATCGGTTCATATATGTTTTTTGATAAAAAAAATAGGGTTCAAAATCAAGCGTATTTGAATTCGACATAATTTGACTTAAAATACACCATTGAACCTCGAGTTTTTTTTTGGTTTTTTCCAAAAAAATTGGTGTCCTTAAGATTCAAAAGCTGCTGAGTTAGAGTGTCAAAAAGTAGTTCGGGTTTCAAACATAATTATTCAAATAATTTGAAAAACAGCAGTTTTTAAATAAAACATTGATGGCGCGGTACTCTTCAAAAACTTACTCAATAATGACATAAACGGTGAAAACCCATGGTATATCCAAAAAACTTCGCTGCTGCTGCTGCTGCTGCTGCTGCTGCTGCTGCTGCTGCTGCTGCTGCTGCTGCTGCTGCTGCTGCTGCTGCTGCTGCTGCTGCTGCTGCTGCTGCTGCTGCTGCTGCTGCTGCTGCTGCTGCTGCTGCTGCTGCTGCTGCTGCTGCTGCTGCTGCTGCTGCTGCTGCTGCTGCTGCTGCTGCTGCTGCTGCTGCTGCTGCTGCTGCTGCTGCTGCTGCTGCTGCTGCTGCTGCTGCTGCTGCTGCTGCTGCTGCTGCTGCTGCTGCTGCTGCTGCTACTACTACTACTACTACTACTACTACTACTACTACTACTACTACTACTACTACTACTACTACTACTACTACTACTACTACTACTACTACTACTACTACTACTACTACTACTACTACTACTACTACTACTACTACTACTACTACTACTACTACTACTACTACTACTACTACTACTACTACTACTACTACTACTACTACTACTACTACTACTACTACTACTACTACTACTACTACTACTACTACTACTACTACTACTACTACTACTACTACTACTACTACTACTACTACTACTACTACTACTACTACTACTACTACTACTACTACTGTTTCAACACTTTAATTCCAAATATGAAATAAAGGCACGGTTGGCAACAAATACAAATACAAATACAAATACAAACAAAACAAGTTATTTGTTTGGTTATTCTGTGAAGTGCTGTACGACGAAATTGTTGAAGGCATTCTTTGACCCGGTTGCTGCTTTCTCCTGCAATCTGGTGAACGATACTTTGTTTCGTACACAGTCTCCTTCGATTTGACTCATCCACGTTTTCCGTTGCCCCCCCAGGAGCGCGTCTGGCATGGGCGTATTGATCGGGCGGGTCCCAATCGAAGGCACTGCGGGCTAATCTTCCTGGTTCCATTCTCTGGATGTGACCGTACCATTTTATCCGTTTGAGCATGATCATCGTGGATAGTGGATAGTTGGGGCATTCGCGATCTTGACATAATTTCATCGTTCGTTGCTTTCTCCAGATATGACACACGTAGAATTCTCCGAAGACAACCACAGTGGAAACTCTACTACTACTACTACTACTACTACTACTACTACTACTACTACTACTACTACTACTACTACTACTACTACTACTACTACTACTACTACTACTACTACTACTACTACTACTACTACTACTACTACTACTACTACTACTACTACTACTACTACTACTACTACTACTACTACTACTACTACTACTACTACTACTACTACTACTACTACTACTACTACTACTACTACTACTACTACTACTACTACTACTACTACTACTACTACTACTACTACTACTACTACTACTACTACAACTACTACTACTACTACTACTACTACTACTACTACTACTACTACTACTACTACTACTACTACTACTACTACTACTGTTTCAACACTTTAATTCCAAATATGAAATAAAGGCACGGTTGGCAACAAATACAAATACAAATACAAATACAAACAAAACAAGAAGAGTTATTTGTTTGGTTATTCTGTGAAGTGCTGTACGACGAAATTGTTGAAGGCATTCTTTGACCCGGTTGCTGCTTTCTCCTGCAATCTGGTGAACGATACTTT